>NW_005200589.1:64490-80875 GCF_000372725.1 Emiliania huxleyi CCMP1516
AGACAGTCCGTGGGGTGGTCTCCAGAAGGTGTCCGCAGCCGGGACTGGCGAGCGCGCGCCGATGGGGGGGGGGGGGGGTCTTGCTTGCTCCACACCGAGCGCCATCGGTCCGGACCGGTGCACTCACCGAGGGGTGGCCTGCACAAGGTCTGAGCCGCGGGCGCTCGGCGCCAAGTGCAGTGTCACGCTCGCACTGGAGCGGGTCACAATGGGAAACCCTCGTTTCCTATGTGTACTCGGTCCCCCAACGGAAGAGGCCTCGCTCCTATTGGAACATTCCAACATCAGATTTGCCTCGTGCGTCCCTTTTTGAGTCGGAAAGCTATTTTCTTTTGGGTCCTGTGGGCACCCTAACGACGAGGCGCCGACCGTGATGGCGGAAGGCGGCGAGGCGAGCAGCAGTGCCCCACCAGCGAAGCGGCCGCGCGGGAAGAAGGGAGGGAGAAAGGCAAAGATGGGGACGAATCAAGTCAGTGACGAGAGAAACAGAGGGAGCGCGTGACAGTGAGCGTGCCGTGACGATCTTGTGGAGCTCAAGTGTGGAGGAGAGAGCTCATGTGTTGATGTGGAGGGGTAGCTAGACGCCGAGCGGAATGCGCGCTCGGCGGGAGCCCCTCAGGTGCCTGCGCGCCGACCACCCCCCGGTGTTTTGACACCATTATTTGGTATATTAACCTCGCGGCCGCCTAGATAGACTGCAAGAGCTAGACACCGCAGGAGGCGAGGCTGCTGCTGCTGCTGCTGCTGCTGCTGCTGCTGCTGCTGCTGCTGCTGCTGCTGCTGCTGCTGCTGCTGCTGCTGCATGCTGCTGCTACCGTCGGAGCAGCTCTACTGTTCACATCGCGCTTGCCGCCGCAACTGCTGCTACGAACGCCGCGCCCAGATACTTTGCCCGCCCGCCCGCCCGCCCGCCCGCCCGCCCGCCCGCCCGCCCGCCCGCCCGCCCGCCCGCCCGCCCGCCCGACCGACCACCCATTCCCATCACCATCTCACATACCTTCATATAGGCGCTCGAGACCTCCTCTCGCTGCCTACTCGCTGCCTCGAGGGAGGAGGGGAAGACGTCGAGCTGAGCTTGCCTCGCTTGTACTGAGGCCCCTCCCCGAAAGGCAAGCATTAGACCCATTAAACCGAGACCCCTCCCCCCCCGCCCCGATCCCCCCACCCCCTTGCTCCCCTCCCCCCCTCGGGAGGGCCGAACTGAGGCGCCCGAGGGGACCCCGCAATTCCCTTCCCCCCTCGGAGGGCCGGACTGAGGCGTCGAGGGCCCCACTCTTTCCTTCGCATAGCGGCCACTCTTCGGATCGCTGGTCGAGCGACCCGGGGGATGCCCCGCGCGCCTGACCCAGGCGCGGAAACGAATCTGCGAGGCGTGGCCGCTCATGCGGCCCGATGGGGAGGAGGGGAAGACGTAGGGCGTGCTTGCGCGCCTTTCCGAGGCCCCTCCAACCCACCCGCGCTAGGTCTCGGGTTTGACGCATGGGGTCACTCCCGCGAAACCCGTGAACTAGCCGGGGCAGTCGGAGAAGGGGCAACTCCGTGCACTGACGGTCGGCCGTCAGAAAACACGCCTCCGTGGCTCGGGTTACACCAATCCTCGCTACCCAACGCGGCCAAAGGATATCCACCTCGAATAAATACAACGTACACGCCAAACGAGGGGTGGGAGAAGGACAGGGTCCCCACCTGCACGAGCAGGATCTTGTAAGGACGATCAGGGACACAGGGGAACGGGAGCGGGGAGCGCATCGCGACACGGAGGGGGGCTGGGCAGGGTTCACCCTCACGACAGGGTCCCAGGGATTCCTCTCTCGTATAGGACAGGTTGCACCCGGCGGCACGGGGGCAAGCGCGGGCCTCCTACTGGTTGCGCTCTCCTAGTTCTCCTGCTCCTGACAAGGGACAGCGACAGGCTCGCAGCACGGTGGACTCCCTATCCACTGGCGATCTCTCTCGACTAGCGACCTTCCTCCGACTTCTCACCGGCAGTCTCTTCTACCACAGGCAGACTGACACGTGGGTGGCAGTGGCGGTGATAGGAGTCTCCCACTCTGTGGGCCTCGCTAGAAGTGCGACCCCTGCGCGTGTCCTCGCCCTTGAAGGGGAAGGGGCTGTGTGTCTGTGCATGTGTACAACATGTGTGTGTGTGTGTGTGTGTGTGTGTGTGTGTGTGTGTGTGTGTGTGTGTGTGTGTGTGTGTGTGTGCTCGCTCGCTCGCTCTCGCGCGCCGCTTGCGCGATCGCGCGCGCGCGCTGCGCGAGCCGCCCTGCCCGCTGCGCTGCTAGGGTTGCGCTGCGGGAAGGGCTCGGCGGCCGTTCCTAGAGCTCCTCGTCGCTCCCCCCGTATAGCGAGGGCTCGTTGGACTCGAGGAGTGGGCCGCCGTCGTAGGGGGAGCGGGCGGCTCCGCGGGCGCCGCCGCCGCGGCCGCGGCCGCCGCGCCCGCGCCGCCCGCGGCTTGTGCCCAGCCTGACCGCGCTCGGCATGCGCTCGTAGATAGTGTCCTTGAAGGCGGAGTGGAGGAGCGCCTCGAAGTTGACGCACGGCGCGTAGCGGCAGCGAGCGGCGGTCTTGCACGGGAGGGCGGTCTGGTTGAAGGCCGGGCAGAAGCCGATCCCGTCGCGCGCCGCCATCGCCTTGGCCTTGCCCGCCGCGCGCGCGACCTCGACCTTGTTGTCGACGATGAGGCTCTCGAAGGTCTTCTTCTTGGCGACGTTCGCCGCTGCGGCGCGCCTCTCCTTGAGCGCCTGCGCGGCGCACTGCGCGTCGTGGATGATGTCGGCGTTGGTCAACCCAAATGCGCGGCAGGAGGGGCAGAGTTTGTTGCCGAGGACCTTGACGCACCCGACGTCGAGGCGGAGGGGTCTGCCGACATCGCCGCTCGCGTAGACGTTGGGCAGGACCGGGAGGTTGCAGACGAGGTTCTCGTTCTTCACCTTGAAGAGGATCGAGCCGTCCTTCTCGTCCGACTTCGTGCCCAGGAAGGAGTGGTATCCCTCCTGGATGGAGACCATGTTGCCGAAGTGCTTCTCCAAGAGGGGGGCGAAGTGCTCGATCTGGGCCGCGGTGTCGATGGCGCCGCGCGTGCGTATGGCGAGGAGGCCGTCTGAGTCCGTGGTCGCCTGGGTCTCGCGCGCCTCCGCCTGCTTGCCCCACACGGTGGCGTCGAGAGCGGCGAAGGTGATGGTGATGTTGTCTGGCGCTGGGAGCTGTAGGACGCCACCGCCGGTGTACTGCTCGAGGAAGGCGCGTGCCTCGCTCTCGCCGCTGAAGGCGACGCAGATGGCGCGCGACGTGCCGATGATGGGCACGCTGATCGCGCTTGCCTGCTGCGCCTCGCCGCCTGGTGTCTTCTTGATCAATTGGCGCACCTCGGTGACGAGCGCCGTCTTGTTCTGGATGTCCGGGATGTGCGAGCCGTCGCGCGCCGCGAGCGCGACGTGCAGCAGGCGCTTCGTGCCGCGGTCGGTGCCGGCGGCCGCCGCAGCGGCCATCTGTGCAGCGTCCACCATAATGGTGTCGCCTTCTTTGGCGTCGTCGTCGTTGACGCGCGCGCTCGCGAGCTCGCCGTCGAGGCGGCGCTTCACGCCGAGTCTCTGGCCATCATCGGCCTCTTGCGCGCCGTCGCGGCCGCGCGCCGCGCCCTCGGCAGCGGCAGCGTTGAGCACCGGCGGCGGCAGGCCGGCCGAAGCGAGCGCCATTCAAGTGAAGCGCCGTTCAAAGGTCCACCTCGAGAACCTCGAGAGAACACGTCGTGTTTTTTTTTCACGGCTTCCCAGGACTTGTGAGCGCCCGCTGCGCGTGCTGTGGCTCGCGGCTAGCTCGCGTCTTCCGCGTGCGGGATGTTAGCGGCGGACAAGCTACTGCTGCAGTCCAACGTCAAGCAGCGCGCCATCCAGCTCCGCGAGAAGGAGCTCAACCTCTTCAATGACAAGCGAGCGCCGCCGCACACAGATACACACTCTCCGCCACCTGCTCGGACCACTCCTTCCGCCGAGCCCCGCTGCCACCGCCGCCTCCGCTGCCTGATCCCGTCGTCGACCGCCGCCGCATCCTCTCTCTCTCTCCCTCTCCCTCCTCGCCCCACGCCCGGCCCGCCGCCGCCGCAGCTTCAACGCGGTGGGTACCCAGTCCGCCGTCCTCGCCGGCTTCGCCATGACCAGCTTTGCCGAGATCGACCTCCCCCACAACGCGTACTTTGCGACAAAGGTGCGGCGCCGCACAATAGCTTCTCCTGCGGGCACAGAGGGCACACGACGCAGATGGTCTGGTGGCCTTGCGATGCGCGACAGAGGGGCGGGCTGTCCCAGCGCCAGATCTCGCGAGGGAGAGGGGCGGGCTGTCCTCCCCCTCCCCCTCCCCCCTCGGTCCCTCCTCCCCAACCATGTGCATGCCTTTTCATCCTGCCCATACCCCCCCCCCCCCCCCCTTCTCCCTTGCACCTCCACCCCTCGCACCCACGCGTGGCCACCCACCATGTGTGTGCACCACCCCCGTATCTCCACCTCTTCGTCTCTCCTCATATCTCCCCATATCTCCCCATGTAGGCTTGCCTCCACCTCTTCGTCACCATCTCCATCTGCGCGAATCTGATGTGAGATGCAGCCGAGAGGCAGCGGAGAGGCAGCGGAGAGGCAGCCGAGAGGCAGCCGAGAGGCAGCCGAGAGGCAGCCGAGAGGCAGCCGAGAGGCAGCCGAGAGGCAGCCGAGAGGCAGCCGAGATGCGAGCTCCCCAGATCTCCCCACACCACCCCCCGTATCTCCCCGCATCTCCCCACATCTGCCCACATCTCCCGACCCCTACTGCAGGTGCACAGCCTCCACCACCTTTGTCTCCGTGTGGGGAAGCGGAAAGGCGCTGCGAGGAGGAGCACGCGTCGCAAATTAACTGAGATCGCCCCCCAACGATTGACGCATATATTATCTCAACTGAAGGCGCTGCGAGGGAAGGACGGGTCGATGGACACGGCGGTCGAGGGAATGAGCCAGGCGCCGCTTCAGAAGGGGTGTCCGTTCCTCGTATGACTGCCGCTGCTGAGGGTTGCTGTTTCTGCGCAGGAGCGTGCCCCTCCATCTTCTCCAAGGACAATGCCGCGTTGCAGCTCATAGTGACAAGTACGCACCGTTGCTGCTCGTAGGAGCGCTCCTTCATTTTCGCCTGCTAATATGAATAAGAATGATGATACCAATACGAACTCATGGTTTTGTAATAGGAGCGCTCCTTCATCTTCACCTGCTTCGGCGTCGGCCTGATCACGACCTTGCTCGCGCTGATGTCTGCGAGCTGGATCCTGATGACCGCCGAGGTCGAGATCTGGGGAGATCTGGAGGAGAGAGGGGGAGATCCTGATGACGAGGTCGAGATCTGGGGAGATCTGGAGGAGAGAGGTAGGCGACAGGCGCCGGGAGAGTGCTAGACTCTTCTCTTCCTTCTGGTTTGCTTGCGTCGCAACGGTCAACTAGCTACTCTTTACGCCTCGCGTGATCGCTGCTACTTGCGACTCAGGTTGCTTGCGTCGCGACGGTCGGAATCTCGTGGTGCATCTATGTAATCGTGCGGCAGGCGAGATGCAGCCGAGAGGCAGCCGAGAGGCAGCCGAGATGACTGGCGAACTCGTGTTGAGAACGAGTGGGGCTAGGCCATCCACGGCAAGCTCCGAGACCCTTCCGAGACCCTTCCGAGACCCTTCCGAGACCCTTCCGAGACCCTTCCGAGACCCTTCCGAGACCCTTCCGAGACCCTTCCGAGACCCTTCCGAGACCTCCCCGAGACCCTTCCGAGACCCTTCCGAGACCCTTCCGAGACCTTCCCGAGACCCTTGGACCGTTCTAGGCGTGCCGCGTCCACGACAAGTTCCGAGACACTACCGAGACACTTCCGAGACACTTCCGAGACATTTGCTATGCCACTTCCAGGCGTGCCGCATCCACGACAAGTTCCGGCTGACGGGGCAAAAGGGCGGCATGCCCTCCACGCCCACTCATGAATCAATGATTAACAACCACTCCTGAACTCGTAGGAAGAAGGACACCGTGTCTTTCGACGACATCATGAACTCAGGCGAGATGCAGCCGAGATGCAGCCGAGATGCGGCCGAGATAACGGCCGTCTATCGACGACATCATGGCGGGCGCGGGGTGGGGTGATGCATCATACGTTCGTGACTGCGGGGTGGGTGTGCGGCGCAGGAGTGCTGCCGGGCGGCGGGGCGGGGATCAGGCACGACGCGGGCGAGGAGGAGGAGACGGACACGCTGATACAGAGGTCGAGAGGCCACGCACACGGCGGCGGCATCTTTCTTTTGCGAGCATATTTCTTTTTTTGTAGGTCGAGAGGCACGTACGACGTCTGACACCGTCAGCAGTGGAGGTAGGAGGAGGGGGAGGGGGAGGGCGGTGGCAGGAGGAGGAGAGGTGGCAGGAGGAAGGGATGGGAGAGGTGGGGAGTGCTCGCGCGAGGCTTCGAAAAAGAAGAGGTCACAAGAGAGCGAAGCGCGAGTGTCTTTCTGTCCCATGTGTGTGTACGTACTATTTCATTTCTCGATCCAAAAAAACCTCGGACATTTTACGAACTCCTTGGCGACGTGTGTAAGCGCCTTGCGCAGAAGCAAAAGGTGATATGCGCCATCGACGGCGATAACAATCACACCTTCTACATCGTACGAGGCAACACGTGCCACGTAGCCTCCATCGACTCGAAGGGTCGCGTCGCCTGCACGCCGACAGTGACTAGCACTCTCGACCCAGACACCACGTACCCCGCGGTGAGATGGGGAGCAGGCTATAAAGGCCCAACGGTCACTTCTTACCCGCTACCCTCCGAGTTCTCCTTCGAAGGGCAAGCCACCCCTCTTGACAGGCTCACTGTCAAACACCTAACTCTATTGTTCACAGCCCACGTCCACAAACCACCCTCCTGCCTCACCAGCTGGCCTAGGCGGCTCCGAGTGCAAGCGCTAGCCACCTGCATTCCGACCGCCACCGTCTCCGACGGCCGCCACTCGGCCACCATCGCCACGCCCGTCTCTGTTCACAGGAACAGCATCCCCACGCTCGCACCCCTCACTCAACACTTCCGAAACACCGGACTCCTCAGCTTCAAGGACTGGCATCTCTATTTCAAGCACATCCTCCACCGAGCGCTCTCGACGCGCCACCGGCGGGGAGAGGCCAGGACCGTCTGCCGCCTCTGCCACCGCGAACGCGAGTCCTGCGCACACCTCGGCCGATGCCGAATAATCGCGCATCTATTCAGCCGGATAAAGCTGATCATTCCCGACACCCCTGCTCCCAGTCGCGACAGGATACTCTTCTGCTACGTGGAGGACCAACGTCTTCCCCTAGTGACGACGACTCTCTGCCTGCTCCTCTGGAAGTTTACGCTGATCGACTTCTACAGGGTCGACATCGACAACGTCACGTTCAAAGCGGACGACGTGTGGACGGCTACTCTCACCCGACTCGTCCATGCGGCCGCCTCGAAATGCGTTCATATCCGCAGCCTCCGGAGAAGGTACCACTCGAGAGGGGAACAGCCGCCGCCGCGCTTCCTCGATCGATTCCAACTACTCGTGGCCCCCCTGTTCTCGTACGGCGAGTACGGGCAGCTCTACTTTAGTGAGGCCTTGACGAGGCATCTCAAATGCAGGGACCTGCACCACCTGCTGGACTACGCGACCAAGAGGGACGACGCCGCCAGCCGTGGCGACGCCGCTCCCTCGGATGACGCCGCGACAGCCGCCGCCGGCCAGCAGCAGCTGCAGCAGCAGCAAGCAACAACGCCCTTCTACGCCAACTGGACGAAACGGCTCCGTTCTTAGTGCTGGCGACGACGACACGCGGGGGACTGGGCGCTAGCCGCAGCTCCCCCGGGCCAACGGGGGCCTATCCCGGACCAGCCAGCAGGGGCATACAATTCCTGTACACCCCCCCCCCCCCACTGTGAATGATCACAGCGGACCCCTATTCACACCTAGACACGGAGGCACCTCTCCACGTCCGCAGCCGGCTCCGCTGCTCTGCAGGCTCCGGATAAGCCCTGCCCACGGCTCAGTCACCCTTACCTCACTCGGGATGCCAACACTAACCCAACCGCCGAGATCGACCCTACATCGAAGGCTAAGCTCAAAAGAAATCTTGATTGCACTTCTTCTCGACGGGCGTTCGTCGGGCCGTGCCTGGTCGGCGGGGCTCGGGTGAGGTGAGCGGGCGGGAGTCGCATCTGAGTGTCGCGGGCAGTGGTGAGTGTGGGGCGGCAAGCGACGGGCGGGTCCGCGACCTTTTGAGCGGCCGTGAGCCGGCCGAGAGGCCAGTTATGGTTGCCTGAGCGCCCTCTCGGCGAGAACAAACGGGCTGAGCATCGGTCAGAGCGTGAGTGAGAGGGAGGTGGTCGTGCGCTCACTTTGTCGGCCGCTCGCGAGGTAATCACTGTGTGTGAGGCGCGAGGGAGGCGAGCGGGCGGGCGCGCCGGTGGTCGGGTACCGCGCGCTGCGGCTGCAGCGAGCCGGCGGCTGGCGCGGCGAAGGCGGGCAGCGTCGCGGGTGGGTGGCGCCACCGGCTCGAGGTGGGGTCCTGAGGTGGCTTCAGCCTGGTCTGCTCGAGCGGCACGCCAGCCGCGCCTGCGAACAGCCACCTGTGGGCGGTCACCGGGGTGGCGGTCAAGCTCGCGACGGGGTGGATCTGGTGCTTCTAGTATCACTGGTGGGCTGGGTGTGCAGCAGTAGCGCTCAAAAAGAGGCAAAAAAAGCGTGTGCTGTTTTGAGTGTCAGCTCTCTCGGCGCACCCCCGTCCTCGGGCCCCTCGAAAAGCTGGCTGGTGGTCGCGCGGGGCGCGTCGGCGCCGCTCCAACTGGTTCGGCACCTCGGCTGGGTCCATCAGCACGAGGCCTGCCCCGTCGGGTAGCCCCGCGAGCGCATGGGCGGCCGGCGCGAGCGGAGGACGACGGGCCTTGATCCGCAGCTTCGCACGAAAATCCCCAAGGCGCCAAGGGGGGGGGGGGTCAAGTATGGTACCACAAGTGCTCTTGGGAAGTATGGTTGACGGTGGGGCGCATCTGGACGATCTGCACGCCCCTTGTGACGCGAGAGTCTACCACCTCGAGTCAAGTATCTTGATGTGGTCGCCAGTCAAGGAGGAACCTCTTCCCAAGAGCACCACTCTTGGAGCGCCGCCACTACCACCCAGAGCGCTGCAAGCAGCGCCGGGCAATGACGGCTTACCCCCCCCCCCCCCCCCTCGGCACACCCCGGCAGCCAATGTGTGACGGCTCGAACCCGCTAAGCCATCCAACCTGCAACCATCCCGCAAGCGGGACGGCCCGCCACTCGAACCCGCAAGCGGGCGTGCGAACCGCGAGCGGCTCGCACTCGTGACACGCAGGCGTCCGACAGCAATCGTGAGCCGTACTGCTACGCATATGCAAGGAGGCCCATATGCATACGCATCACATCGGCGCCACAGAGGGCGCGGCGGTCGCGGTGGCCGGCGCCACAGAGGGCGCGGCGGTCGCGGTGGCCGGCGCCACAGAGGGCGCGGTGGTCGCGGTGGCCGGCGCCACAGATGGCGCGGTGGTCGCGGTGGCCGGCGCCAGAGGGCGCGGTGGTCGCCGACGCCACGCCGTTCACGTTTTGCGAAAAAGAAACCCCACCTAACTTGCCCCCGCGCACGGTTTCTTCTTTCCGAAGTCTGGACGGCGCTCATGCTGTGCCTCTTTTGGTAAAGAATTCTACAAATACAAGCCCCTCTCACAGCAGACTGGCACGAACTAGCACCACAAAGAAAGAAAGAAAAAAGACACCCGACGGGAGGGTCAGGAGGACGGCACGCCGCCACCTACCACAGGGATTTTAAAAATAAATAGAGCACACATCTCCTTGGAGAGACTGGGCGACAACCCGACGGGCAGACCCCGGGCCCCGCTCGGAGGGCGTGCACCACACAGCACATACGGCTTTTTATCTACAAACAAACTCTCTCTCATATCTCTGTGTGTGTACGGCTCTATCGCTGAGACTGGGCCTGTGGGTGGGCCGAGTGGTTCCTGCGTCGTGCGTGTGAGTGTCAAACTCTTAATAGAGATCGCATCTAGCCCTCCACAACCCTCAAAATTTTCTTCGGGGCGCGCTCCGCGCGCGGCGCTCCGCGCCTCACTCCTTGAGCGTCATAGGCGCTGGCCCGCACATGTTCTGCAGCTTGGTCGCCACACCATCACCGCCACACCGGCACGCCGCCACGCGCACGCCATATTCCCCCACGCGCGGCCCACGCAACAAACCTCGCTCCGTCCGCGGCGTGGACGGGCCGAGCCAGCCGCACTTGCACAGCTTGCAAGTTGCGACCAAGCTCCACCCTCACTTGCACAGTTGCAAGTCGCGACCACATCCCTCACTTGCACAGCCCCGCCGGCGCGAGGACCGCCGCGACGCTGCCCATCGCCGTCAGCTGCTGCGCCACCTGCCTGCGCAGCGAGCGGCGAGCCTGCGCCCTCGCCGACCGCACCGCCCCTTCCGCGCGGCACAAGTCGACGTGGCGCCCGAGGAGGCGGCGGAGCCGCAGCCTCGCCCTCCGCCGCCGCTCCGCCTCGGCCGCCGCCTTCGCCGCCTCGGCCGCCGCCCTCCGCCCCTCCCTCTCTGCGCACAGCTCCTCGCGCAGCGCGGCGGTCGCCTCCTCGAGCGAGGCGACCCGGCGCGTCGCCGCCGCAAGCTCCTCCTCGCTGCCTGCGCACCTGTAAAGGTGCAGCCGAGATGCAGCCGAGATACAGCCGAGATAGCTCCTCCTCGCTGCTCGCGCGCCTGCGCTGCGACGCCTGCAGGTCTCTCTCCACCGCCGCGCACCGTCCACGCACAGACGCGAGGTCGTCCGACGCGGCGGCGGCGGTCGCCTGCGTCGGCACCAGAGTCGGAGCCGGTCAGTCGAATACGCGTCTCTCGAGTGCTAGTGGGAGTAGAGTGGGAGCAGAAGGAGCTGTGTCTCAGTAGCGGTGGCCGCCTCCGACACGGCCAGCTCCATCCCGAGCAGGTCGACGAGCGCGTCCTCCTCAGCACGCGCAGCCGCGCTGGCCGCCTCCCACCCCGCCGACGCCGCCTGCGCCGCCGCCTGCGTCGCCGCCACCGACCCGACCGAACCGTCCGGCGCGTCAAACGAGCGGATCGCCTCGCGCAGCAGCGCCTTGGCGTCCGAGCCGACCAGCTGCCCGTCGAGCCGCACCTGCAGCGCCTTGAGCGCCGCCTCGGCCGCCTCGGCGCGCTGGAGCGCCTGCGGCAGCGCGCGGAGCGCCGCCTCGAGCTTCTGCGCCCGCTGCGCCGCCTCGCGCGCTGCGGAGCGCTCGCGCGTGATCTCGGCGGCGTGCAGCTGCGCCGCCTCCCGGAGCGCCATCTCCAGGACGTCGCCGTCGCCTAAGTCGGCCATGTCAATGCGCAGCTCGTGCTTTTGCGGCACAGCTCGCCGGCACACGCCCAGCCACCCCGCGCTGGGCCGGCGTTTTTTTTTATCCGAGCCGACATGGGCCTTTCTCCTTTTTTTCTCTCACCCCCCCCCCCCCACCGCTCCCCGGACTTTCGTAACAATCCCCTCCCCGCCTTGTCCCGAATCCAGCCCTTGCCGCGTGGTACATGTCAGTGTATGGCGTCCGCCGCCCGCAAGCGCGCCCGCGCCGGCGGCGGCGGTGAGGCGGACGAGCCCGTGCCGGTCGCGGACGGCTTCGAGGCGCCCATCTTTGGCGCGCGCGTGTACGGCCAGGTCGCCACGCTGGCGCTCGAGGGCGAGGACAGCCCTCTGGGGTCGGTTGGCGTCGCGAGCGACCACGCGGGCGCCTGGTACGTCTCGACCAAGGACTCGCTGCTGCACGTCTCGGCGGCCGGGCGCGTGCGCCGTGTGGCAGCCTTGCCGGCAGCATTGCTGCCAGCCAACAGCATTGCTGCCAGCCCAGACGGGAGCGCGGCGTTTGTGGCAGACTACGACAACAACGCGATTCGGCGGGTGGAGGTCGCGACTGGTGCTGTGACGACGCTCGCGGGCAGCGGCATAAAGGGCAGCGCCGATGGCGTGGGCGAAGCGGCGCAGTTCTGCGGCCCAAGTGGCATCGCCATCAGCCCCGGCGGCGGCGCGCTGTTTGTGGCGGAGTTTAGCAACCACAAGATCCGGCGGGTTGAGGTGGCGACTGGCGCGGTGACCACGCTCGCGGGCAGCGGCGAGGCTGGCGACGCGGACGGCGTGGGCGACGCGGCGGAGTTCTGCAACCCGACTGGCATCGCCATCAGCCCAGACGGCGGCTTGCTGTTTGTGGCGGACAGCGACAGCAGCAAGATCCGGCGGGTGGAGGTGGCGACAGGTGAGGTGACCACGCTCGCGGGCAGCGGCGAGGAAGGCGACGCGGATGGCGTGGGCGACGCGGCGGAGTTCTGCCACCCCTACGGAGTCGCCATCAGCCCAGACGGCTGCGCGTTGTTTGTGGCGGACCAATGCAACGACAAGATCCGGCGGGTTGAGGTGGCGACTGGCGAGGTGACGACGGTCGCGGGCAGCGGCACCAGGGGCAGCGCCGATGGCGTGGGCGACGCGGCGGAGTTCGAAGGCCCAGCTGGCATCGCCAGCAGCCCCGACGGCAGCACGCTGTTGGTTGCCTCGGACGATGGCCTTCGCCAGGTCTGCGTGGCGGCGCCTCCTCCGCCTCCCTCCTTTGCCCCGATCGTCGTTCCGCCTTCGACCCTTGGAGCTGACTTCGCAAAGACGCGGGGCGACGCTTCCCTCCCGGAGGGGAAAGTCACCTTCCTGGTCGGCGACGACGAGGAGCGCATCGAGCACGTCAGCAAGAACAATCTCTGCGCCCGGTCCCCGGTCTTTCGGACCATGTTTGGCATCGGCATGAAGGAGCGCGACGCCGCCGAGGTCACGGTGTCCCACACCGACCTCGTCAGCTTCACCGCCCTCATCGACTACCTCCTCTCCGACAAGTTCGACCTCGGCGAGGAGGAGGGCAGGGCGCAGCGCGCGCTCGACCTGCGGGAGCTGGCGCAGATGTACCAGGTGCCGCGCCTCGAGCTGCTCTGCGCGCAGGCGCTGCAGGAGAGCGTCGCGCCGGCGACCGCCGTGCCGCTGCTCGAGGCGGCGCACACGATGAGCGACGGGCGCCTCCTCGCGCAGTGCCGCCGCTTCGTGGCCGACCACGCCGCCGAGGTGCGGGCGAGCGGCGGCGTGGAGCAGCTGCGCGACCTGGGCGTGGCTAAGGGGCTGCTCGGCGACGCGCTCGACCAGGTGGCGGAGCTCAAGGGGACGGTGGCGGCGCTGAACGGCACGCAGGGCTGAGGTGCGATTTTGTGGCCCACGCGCGACGCCCAGAGAGCGCCGCGAAGAGCGCCGTAGGTGGCGCCCGTCGGGGTGCGCCGCCGACCGGCGCCGCCGGGCGCCGCGGGGGAGACGACATTGTTTTGTTTACAGTGGCATGTGAGTCTTACTCAGGTCTGACTACGTGCGTACGACTACAGTGTCGAGTGATAGGAGCGCCATCTCCAGGACATCGCCGTCGCCTAAGTCGGCCATATGTCAATGCCCAGCTCGTGCTTTGCGAAAGAGCGGAAAGAAAGAATTTTATAACAAAACTCCCTCGCACAACACTGGGCACGGGACTGGCGCGCACTGGCACTAACACAGGTACACCACGGGAGCCGCCTAAGCGACTCCTGCGAGGGTGGCGAGGCACTTAGCTCCGTGCACCCGCCCACCCCCGCCACAGGCAAGCTCATTCACGACCTGCTCTGCGATGGCCGTGTGAAGAACGACTGAGATGCGCTGCTTCTGCAGCCCCAGCCAGCTCTTGGTGGTCCAAGTCACCTCATCGAGGTACTGGGCCCGCGTCAGCTTGTTCTGTAGCACGTCCGCCGCTCTCCGGAGGATCGGAGAAAACGGACAACCAAGGCGAAAAGAAAGAAAACAGACAACCCAAGGGAGGGATGGGAGGAGGACGGCACGCCGCCACCACACAGGGATTTTAAGGAGAGGGGTGTGATGCGCTAGCCGTCGCCCACCCTAGGGAGTCTGCCTCTTCCTATCTCTTTTCGCAGTCTCTCGCCGCGCTTTCTCGCTGCAACCTTCATGCCACCTCGCGGCCGTCCCACTCTCGTCGTTCTCTCCCTCGTCACTTCCTCCTCTGTCGCGTCATTCTCTTCTGCCTCGTCCTGCGGCGCCCCGCCTGCCGGTCCTTTGTTCTCGCGGCTTCTTTCGCCTTTCGGCGCAACTCCGTCCTCCTTGCTGCGTATCCTTCCTGGTGTTTCGCAGCGAAGTTTCTTTTTATCCCAGTGCTTCGCTTGGGCGACGACCGCGCGCTCCGTCGACTGACCGCGCCGTCGCCCCACCGACGGGCGGCTGCCAATGCTCGCCACTCTCGCCGCGCAGCATGTCCGCCGAGCCGCCGCGCGCCGAGCACTCCACGGCCGCGGCGCAGGCAGCGCGGTGGCAACTGCGCCAGCGACGAGGCAGTCGGTAATGGGAGCTCCTGCACCGCTCTATGGCCGGCGTAGAGGCTTTCACAAATATCTCAACCCGCTGCGGTATATCCACATCTTCAACCCGCTGCTGTTTGCCTTCTCCCACATAATGCCCAAGCTGATCACGCCGTTCTACAATACCTTTGGGATTCCCGGCCTGCTCGCGCTGCCCTGGGTTCGTCTTAGATGCGATTGGACGCCGGGAGAGAGCGAGACACAGTCTTCAGTGAGCTCGCAGCCACCAGCGGAGGCCTCTCCAATGGCAGTGGATGGCAGCGTCTTTCTCCAGCCTCTGCCGCCCGCAACAGGTCACCCTCACCCTGGAGAAGGTCTCGTACGACACCCTCGCCGCCGCCCGAGGGTACGACCTCGAGGCGGAGCACGAGGCGAAGGTGGCCGCGGCGGGCGGGACCCTGCACGGAGGCTTCCCCTCGGGAGGCGCCGCGCTGCCGAACTGCTCCCTCATCCCTGTGCGGGGCGAGCAGGACCGGCTCATCCTCTCCTGGCTCGGCGACCGGCCGAGGGGCGAGGTAAGGTAAGGTAAGGTAAACTTCTCCACACACACGAGGTGGTGGGGCAAGGGGGGGCAACCCTCGCGTCTCCACGTCTGACGACAGGAGCCCCACGGCATTCAAAGTGCAAGGCCCAGTGCGCGTGGGTGAGCGGTGTGTGTGTGTGTGTGTGTGTGTGTGTGTGTGTGTGTGTGTGTGTGTGTGTGTGTGTGTGTGTGTGTGTGTGTGTGTGCCGAGGGGCGAGCCAGTCCCCACTCCGGCGGAGGGACAGGAGCCAGCCCGTGGCACCTGAGAGACTACCGCTGAGACAGGCGTGTCGCATCGCCGCCGGTGTCGCGGTGTGATTCGGTGTGGGTTGCATGTCGCTGGTGGGGGGGGAGGTCTGATGTTGAATGTAAGGAAAGAGAGGAAGCACTTTGAGCACTTGGAGGCAGGTAGGTAGAAAGGTGAAAAGAACAGCCAGGCTCGGACAGTCGGACTGGACACCACCGCGGTATGGGTGGACAGACAGATGATGACGACACGCACGAGCGACACACAGACACAAACAGGCTCACAAGACACACAGCCAGCGGGCTGCCACACACACTTGGAGTCCACTTCGTTTTTTTATTTCGTGCGTGGAGGTCGCGCGTGCCAGCAGGGCAGCGGCAAAAAGCTGCCGCGAGAGAGCCCGCAGGACCGACCCCGCGCCCTTGTGTCCGATGCAGCACTTCCAGAAGCCCGAGAATGCGCTGCGGCGCGCGGACGAGCTCTACGCCGTCGGCCAGAAGGAGCCCGCGCTCGTGGCGCTCCACGACGTGCTCTCGTCGAAGCGGCACCGCACGTGGCAGCCGATGATGGAGGAGGTGATGAAGCGGTTCCTCACCATCTGCGTGGAGATGCGCCGCGGCAAGGCCTCCAAGGACGGCCTCATCCAGTACCGCATCATCTGCCAGCAGATGAATGTCAACTCGCTCGAGGTGCGGAGAGCGGCGCTGCGCGACAGCCTAGGAGGGAGAGGCCGAAGGGCGGGCGGCGCTGCTGGCTTGGGACGCTGCGCGGCCGCGGACGTAGTGGCTCATTCGGGGGGGTGGAATGGGGGGGGGGGGTGCAGCGAGCTGCGGCGCTGGACGCTCCGCTGGCGGAGGAGGGGGGAGGGGGGCGTGGGGAAGGGGAGGGGAGGGGGAAAGGAGTCCTCGCGCGATCGCAGTTCCCCACCCACCCAGCATCGCGCCCTCGCCGGTGAAGTGTATAGCGTGGGGGTTAGGGGGACTCCGCCTGCTGGTATTGCCACCTAGGATGGGATTCTCCGCAGTGGTTCGGGGGTAGCTAGCCCTCTATACATCTGGTCAGGTCTCTGTTGCCTCGGGACCGTTGGTTTACTCCGGATCGGTGGCTGTGTGAGCCTGTGTGGT
>NW_005200589.1:83611-85391 GCF_000372725.1 Emiliania huxleyi CCMP1516
GTGGGCGGCGGACGACGACGACGAGGAGCTCCCCGACCTGCAGATGGCCAAGGCGGTCGGCGGCGACAAGCCGGAGCTGTGAACAGCGTCTCTTCACACGTGCAGCTGCGAACAGGCGCTCGGCGGCGACAAGTTCGAGGCCAAGCCGAAGCCGGAGGAGCGCGCCCCCCCCGGCGGCGACGCGCGGCCGCGGCCGTTTGAGCGGCGCGACCGCCCCCCGAACCCCGACGGCGAGGGGTGGGAGCGGCATCCTCTGGGAGGGCGGCCCGCCGATGGCCCGCCGTCGCGCGGCGGCGACAGGTGGAGAGAGCGGCCAGACACCCGCACCGTGAAGCGGCGCCCCCCCCGCACGAAGCGTGTCGGGAGCCTCCCTCTGCAGGTGGACCTCCGACCCGCGCGACCGCGGCCCGCCGCGCGAAGGCCCTCCGCCGCGCCGTGATGGCCCGCCCGGGCGCGACTTTGGGGAGATGCGCCGTGGCGGCGACGAGCGCGGCCCGCCGCAGCGGGGCGGGTTTGGAGGAGGCGACCGCGGCCCGCCGCAGCGCGGCGGGTTCGACGAGCGCGGCCCTCCCCGCCGCGGCTTCGAGGACGGCCGCCCCGCGGGCGGCAAAGGCGACGGCCCGCCGCCTCGCCGTGGCTTCGACGACCGCGACCGGCCGCCGCCGCGCCGCGACGGTCCGCCGCCGCGCCGCGACGAGGGCAAAGGCGACCCAGAGCGCTCCTGGCGGCGCTAGAGGGGCGGCGCCACGGGTCGGTGCCAGAGGGCGGCGTCGTCCGCCTCGCCCGCTGCATCTTGACAGCCGCCGCTTGCGTTTGCGCTGGTGTCGCCCGTTCCGCTAGCTCCCTCGGCGAGGGCCCGGCCGCGCTCCCCCGCCCCCCCGCGGGCGCTCTTTCGGGAGGGAGGGGCGCGACCTCAGAGACACATCCCCATCATACACACCCACTCCCCGACCCCCTCGAGGCTCGAGCCCGTCCTTTACCTGCCGTGGGGCTGACCGAGCCGCTCGCTCTGTTGCGATCTCCACGCTGCGCACTGGTGTCGTTGAGCAGAGTCGTTTTTCGTGCCGGGCTGGGATTGAAGATACGGATTTCCAAGGAAACGAGAGGTTGCGGGGGCACGCGGGGGGAAAGAATTTTACAACAAAACTCGCTCGCACAACACTGGGCACGGGACTGGCGCGCACTGGCACTAACACAGGTACACCACGGGAGCCGCCTAAAGCGACTCCTGCGAGGGTGGCGAGGCACTTAGCTCCGTGCACCCGCCCACCCCCGCCACAGGCAAGCTCATTCACGACCTGCTCTGCGATGGCCGTGTGAAGAATGACTGAGATGCGCTGCTTCTGCAGCCCCAGCCAGCTCTTGGTGGTCCAAGTCACCTCATCGAGGTACTGGGCCCGCGTCAGCTTGTTCTGTAGCACGTCCGCCGCCCTCCGGAGGATCTCACGGACCCCCTTTCCGAACCCGCCGAACGATTCGAACAGCAGCAGCTGCACTTCGACGCCCTTGTCTTCCCTGGCGTAGCGATAATCCCCGCCGTAGGACGGTATGCGGCGGTCGCCGCCCATCACCCTGCCCCCCCTGGTATGCCAGCGCCCAGTCCCTTGCCCTCTCTCGCCCTTGCTCTTCTTGACCTCTCCCCCTCCCCCCCCGTACCCCTCCCCCTCCCCCCCCCCCTCCTCCTCTCCCCCTCCCTCTCCCTGCCCCCCACCTCCCTCTCCCTCCTCGCAGTAGGGCCCATGCCCCATGACCATGTTCCGGTAGAAGATTCAGTGTGCCA
>NW_005200589.1:85691-88017 GCF_000372725.1 Emiliania huxleyi CCMP1516
CCCGCTGCTGCTGAGGGAACAGACGACCGTGACGCCTCCGCAATAGTGCGTGCCGTGCGAGCCAATGTTGTCCGCGTCCACGTCGGGTTGTTTGTTGTAACTCTGACCGAGGTGGGCTTTCGGCTCCATTCGCACAGCGGTGCCCCACGCGGCGCGTAGGGCGAGGATGAGGCGTCGAAGCGTGTACTTGTGTCTGGTGTTGTGGCCCTGCTGCGGTACGTTGACAGCAGCGTCGCCATACTCGTCGTGGGTCTTCCCATTCCGAGTCTTCTTGCCCGCCGCCGCGGCCTGGCAGGCCACGTCGAGGGGGAGACCCAGGCGGCGCTGCACCGAAAGACGCATCGCCCAAGTCTCCATTCGCATGTCATCCCGCATTGGGATGGCGTTGAGGAAGGCGCCGGCGCCATCCTGGCTCACCGCCACGAAGCGGACTGCCTCCCGCCAAGCCGCATGCCTCGCCCGCTCCCTGCCCTTGGCCTGCGCCTTGCCCTTCTTGCCGCGAGGAGCAGACCGCGATCCCGCGGAGCCCTCCTTGGCGAGCTCCGGGAAAGAAAGACCCCCTCCGTCCCACTACTTTTGCGCTCGCTGCACTACACCGTGGACTATAGGAGAGTACACCTTAAATAAATAAATAAAAACGGACACCTCTCTACTGTGAGATGGGTAAAAAGGAACAGGCCCCCGCCCTTGCGATCTTTGTGCAGGGTTCTTTGTGGGTGTGGTCGGCGACTAGCCGGGGTCGTCCTCCCCGATGGGGGACTAGCACTAAAGGGTACCCCGTAGCCGTCTTCCACATGGTCCCTCGGGTCCCTGCTGTTCCTAATCTCTTCGTACATCCTCCTGCTGATCTCCGCAAAGTCCTGCTCCCTCCCTCGTCTCGCCCTGCGCGTCTGCTCCGCCTCACCGTCTTCTGCCCTGCGTCGTCTGGCGACGGGTCCTCCATAGTCGGTCGAGGTCGCCGCCCTCCTCGTAGACTCCATCCGGCACGCGTCGCTGGGCGCTCAGAGCTGCGTCCCCTGCTCGCCACCCCGACGCCCAAGGCGCCCGAATCGAACGACAGGCGGCACGCGAAGATTGGTTGCAATCCCGCCGACCGCGAGGCCGCGGGATGGTGTGTGCGTGGTCATGTAGTGGGTCTCGGAAGCTCCCCTCTCGGGCTAGGAGCCAGCCCCTCTCCCTTGCCCTCGGAACAGTGTGTCCGAGTCGAGGCGTGTGCTTGCCGGTCGACGGCCGCGCGCGGTTGGCATTGTGACGAAGGTTGCGCGCGGCCGCGGCGCGCCCGCCCTGGTTCGGCGCGGCGCGCCTACCAGCGGCAGTTGTCGAGAGAGAGAGAGAGAGAATCCTTGATACGAAACCACGACGACACACACCAGTCGACTCGCATCGGTTGCCTCCATGAACGGCGGAGCTATTCTCGCGCCCACACCACACCTGGCTCCAACGTGGACACGCCCATAGGCCATAGCTGGGGACACTACTAGGTCACGCATGGCATCAGAAGTTTTATCTCTGGGCCCCGAAAGGCATCTCTAGCAGCGTCGTTACGCATGAGCCCTCCTCCTCCTCTCTCTCTCTCTCTCTCTCTCTCTCTCTCTCTCTCTCTCTCTCTCTCTCTCTCTCTCTCAGTTGTCGAGGCACGGGAACGCTTGCACCAACTGTTGTTTTCTTCATTCGACCACGAGACAGACATATCACCATGGCGATTGATGCTTCCTGGGACGCCGCCGCGCTCGCCTCCGCCGTCTGCGACGCCCTCGTGGCCGACGGCAAGCTGCGCGCGACGCCGGCTTTCATTCGCACCGACCGCGAGGCCAAGATTGCAAAGATCTTCGAGGGTTCAAAGCTAAACGGCTCAAAGCTCGGCTCGATGACTGGCCGCGCGGTGGAGGTGGCGGTGCGGAACGCGACGCAGGGGGAGGCGTGGGTGGACGACGTGCAGCGCGCCCTCAAGGGCATGCTCGACCCCGAGGCCGCCGTCAAGACGGATGGCGTGGAGGAGTCCGCCGAGGTCAAGCAGCTGCGCGAGCGGATGGTGGAGTCGGCAAAGGTGAAGGGCGCCGCCGCCACGACCTGACCCGGCCCCGCCGCCACACCCTCTCCTTCCCAAGCGGGCCGATCCCCTCTCCTCAGCCCACTCCCCTCCCGCCGCCACACCCTCGCCACCCCTTGCCTCGCCTCCTCTTTCCCCTCCCTCGCCGCCCTCCTCACCTCCACCACCTCACCCACCACCCCTCACCCGCCACCACCTCACCCGCCACCACCCCACCCGCCGCCCCTCCCGCCCCGCAGGTCGAGTTTGCCGACGGCGAGCCCGCGGTCGACGACG
>NW_005200589.1:89107-93558 GCF_000372725.1 Emiliania huxleyi CCMP1516
ACCAAAACGACCGCAGCGGCCAGCCGGCCGCCGCCGCGCCGACACCACGCAGCAGTTCAGTCGCGGGAGAGCTCACCAGCCTGTGCAACTCCGCCACTCACAGCACTCTCCAGCTAGACGTCAGTAGACGGCTTTACGCGCCGGCCGCCCGCGCCGCGCGCCGGCGCCGCGCGCGCACACCCTGGGCCTGGCGCGTCTGGTCCCACCGCGGCTGCGCGCGGCCACCGGCACCGCAGGGCCCCGGCCGCCAAGGCGCCAAGGCGGCGCCGCGCGCGCGGCCGCTCCATATACACACATAGCGCGTGTCTCTTCGACTTCGTCTCGAGACAGCTGGCGGCATGCGAGGGACGTACTGACGAGTGACTAAAGTATGTGCGACCGTGTGCACACAGCTCCGGCAGCGGATCTGGTAGTGCGCCCTCCGCCCAGACTTCCTAGACGGACTGGTGTGACTGCGTGCGCAGACTGCACAATGGGCCAGCACGAGACCTTGGGAGAATTGAATGACCGCACCTTCATCCCGCGTGTCCGCCATGCAGCACTGTCCGGGCCAACCGTCTCCCGTGACGGCGCGCTGTGTCGCCTCATCGGCCGCCCCTCCCTCGCCGGAACAAGGCGTCGAGCTCGGCCCTACTGAGCTGCCCGCTGCCATCAAGGTCCAGCTCGTCAAAGAGCTCCTCGCCCGGGCGGGCGCCCATCGGGTGGCTGACTCGGGCGCCGCTCTCCTCGAGTGATCTCGTGCGCGAGTGGCAGACCTCGTTGCTCTGCACGAGATCGTCGAGCCGCTGCTCCAGCATGCTAATGTACCCCGCCTGCAGGACAGGGGTGGACGTGTCACGGGCGAGCCCGTCCGCCTCTCCAGCACCTCTATGCGTTGCGCCTGCGTGTAGTCGGAGGGCGGGTCGACGGAGGTGTCCACGTCTATGCACTCATAGAGCTTACACGCGCGCGCACACGGCGGAGGCGGGGACGGTGGGTTCGGCGGCGGTGAAGACGGCACCGGCGACGGCGGGGGCGGGGGCGAAGGCGGAGGTGGGGGCGGCGGTGGGCTCGGCATCGGCGGCGGCGGCGGCGGCGGCGAGGGCTCGGGAGGGAAGGGCGGGGGGAGGGGAGGCGGAGGGGACGGCGGCGGCGGCGAATCGGGCGGTGGAGGTGATGGCGGCGGCGGAGCGGGCGGCGGCGGCGAAGGCGGAGGAGGAGTGGGCGGTGGTAGCGACGGCGGAGGTGGTGACGGAACCCCCTCGTCGAGATCGAGGATCAAGTCGCGCGGCTATGGATCCCGCAGGACTCCGAGTATGCTGCTGACCGGTGCGCGCGCTCTAGCGGCCACGCCGAGCGCGCCCGCGCCACCGCTCTTGAACCGGCCGCGCCCACCGTTGCCCATCGCGCGCAACCGCTCCGCGCCCCAGCCCTCTCTCCCGCCCATGCAGCCGGCACCGCCAAAACTATAACGCGAGCAGCGCCGCTGCTGAGACTTGTGTCGCCAGAGCTGTCGCAGCGATGACGACCGTCCAGAAGAACCAGGTCGTCCGGGCGGCCGCGGTCATCGCCCACCGGGCCCACGAGCTCTACTCAGCAATGGTCGACGCGGGCCTCACCGCGACGGTGTGCGCGTCTTCCTGTGGCAGTGACAGCCCTCCCCAAGCTTGCCCGGAGTGCCACGACACGGCAAGGGCCGAGCTCGATGCGGCCGAGCTCGATGCGGCGGCAATAGGAGCCTATCGCAGCCTCCCTGCAGGCCACCCGGCTAGCCTCGCCAGCTACCGGGCGTCAGGTCACCACGAATTTTGCCCCGTGTTCCCGCTGCCGCAAGACGAATTCGGCATGTGCGTCGACTTGTGGCAGGCCAACGACCAGCGGTACGCTATCATTGATCCCAAAATCAAGCAGGATTCGCCGGGCATCTCGACCAAGCCCATTCGGTGAGGCTTTGAGACACCCGGCGCACCCGTGGCACGCGAACCTTGCGTGGGTGCGCGCGCAACGAGGTTGCTCAACAGGATCTCGCAACGGCCGTGCCCCCCCTCCCCCCTCCCCCTGCAGGTTCGCCCAGGTCGGCGGGGCCTTCACGTATGCGCTCGGACTGCGCGATACGGAAGACTACCTCGACAGGATCCGCAGCACGAGGGACAAGTGCGACTACTCGGGAGCGATCGAGCCCGTGCGCAGCGGTGGCGCGTACGACTTGCCTGTCGGCCCGCTCCACTGTTTCATGGACGGCAGCCGCAGCAGCTCCGCACGACAGCACGAGGGCTGAGCAAATGCGTCCTTGACGCATCCCCCCTAAGACCCACAGGCGTGGCTTATGACTACTGGGAGCAGTACCTGACGGTGGAGGACTTCCTTCGCATGACAATCCTGTACGCCTCCCTCGCAGCGGTCGCCGTTGCCCTGGCGTTCCTGGTCACGGAGCTGCTATCCCTCGGCTGGGGTTTTGCGGCGGCACTGCAGGGCGCCGCGGCCGGCGCCGTCTTCATCGCCAGCACCATCAGCGCCTCGGTGGTCACCGTCGTTGGCCTTCTGGGATGGGCGGGCGTCCCGCTGAGCGGGCTCACGGCGATGTCGTCGCTCATGGCAGTTGGCTATGCGACGGAATTCGCGGTTCACATCACGCACCACTTCATCGCAAATGGAGCCTCTACCGCACGGGAGCGTGTCGATGCAGCAATGAGCTCGGTGCGGGCGACGTAGTGGAGACGGCGAGAGGGTGGTAGATGTTGCTGGGGCACGGAGAAGCAAGCGCACGTGCAGCGGAGTGTGCGCCGGGGCATAGCACATGGCTCACTGCCATCTCACCACCTCCGCAGCTGTTCGTGCCCACGCTGCTCGCCTTCCTCTCGTCGCTCATCGGCATCCTGTTGCTCTGTGCGAGCAGGCGCGTCGAGATCCGGCCGAGATCCGGCCGACTCTCTGACTAACTAGCCATCAGACGGTTCCCGCCCACGCCAAGCCGCCACCCGCCACGCGCTGCAGGTTTGGCTTCGTCCTCTCCTATGTGTTTCCGCCGCTAATCATCTGCGTCTGCATCACCTACCTCTACGGCGTCTACACTCTCCCCGTCATGCTGCAGGCCCTCCACGCGATCGTGCCAAGGCCACCCAGCAGCGCCACGACGGAGACAGCGCAGGTTCCACTGCCGACGCCCGGGCAGTCTCCAAAGAACTCGCCGGTGCTAGAAACCGCGGCCGCCAGCGACTCGGACCCCGCACCCTCTGCAGCCTCGGACGGCGAAAGCGAGGCGGGCGGGGCAGCGTTGACGGATCAGACGACCAACCGCATCTGAGGCAGCACCATTTTTGAGAAGCGTGTCTCTGGGGGGAGGCGAGGGCACTAGGGGGTACCCATGCGGGGGAAGGATGGGGCCCCGAGCGTGGAGCGCATCATCGCCGCGCCCTCCGAAATCGTGGCGTCAGGCATGCCATGCACGGCCATGCCGTAGGGGCCCCAGGTAAAGGTGTTGAGGAAGCGTCCCGAGTCGTCCTCCTCCATCTGAGCGGCACGCCGGGGACCGCCCCCGCGCGCCGAGCGCTTGGCCTGTTCCATGAGGGCGCGGCCGATTGCCGCGTGCTTCTTGACACACTCCGAGCGGAGCATCTTGAACTGATCCTCGTCGATCTGTTCGGCATCGAAGGAGTCCTTGAGGCCTTTGAGCTCCGCCAAGAGCACGTCATTAGCCGCCCCGTTCTGTGGGCAGAGAGGGGGCAGGCCGTCAACTCGCACGCGGCGGCCGCGGCGGCCAGAGGGGCGCGATGGGGACCAGAACCATATGGCCTCGTTGGCGCGAGTAGCCAAGCGCTGTAGTGCCACCCACCGTGCATAGCTATTGCGGGGATGGCGTCGCCTGGCGGACGAGGTCGTTCTCAGTGGGCTGCGACTCCTGCGACATGCTCTCTACCTCTGCCTCTGATGCTCGGTGCTGCCGATTGATGCGATAGTCTGGGACGCGTCATGCATGTTCCGAAGCAGAGACAGAACGAGTGAGACGGAAAGCGCCCCGCAACGGTGTAATCTTTCGCAACGCTCGCAAAAAAAGAGACAACATTTACCGTTGTCACCTGAGCTCCGGCTTGCAGCCGCTGCATCAACATTCGTCGCTACTGAGGTACTGTATAGTTAGAACCTTCGTCGAGCGAGTGTACTCGAGTAGAGCGAGTGTTACCGAGTGAGACGAACTCTCCATCGCGCTACACTTCCATCTCACGCCTCACACTCCTCTCCGCCTATACCCTACCGAAGCCGCCACCGGCAGATTCCCACCGCCGCCGCCTCCCGCTCCGCCTTCACCTATTTGCGGGCTTCCGGCTTCGGGGAGGTGGGCTTGGCGGGGGCGGCGGTGGGCTCGGTTGTGGTGGTGAGGGCGAGGGCGGCGAGGGCGGCGGACGGGACGGCAGCGGCGGCGAGCGCGGAGGCGGCGAGGGCGGAGGCGGCGAGGGCGGCGGGCTGGGCGGCTG
>NW_005200589.1:94281-133745 GCF_000372725.1 Emiliania huxleyi CCMP1516
ATGAAGACCAGTCGACGACATGAGCGACGATGCATCAATGCGATCACCAAGCGAGGAACAGCCCCCGGCAGCAGCAGACGGCTAAGTCGTAGCCGTAGCCGCGTCATGGGTGACAATCACAGAGGCGTTTGCAGAGGGAGAGCCCACGGCGGCGGTGCTGAATGAACAGACCGAAATTGGGGCCGTCGAGGGGGGGGCGGGGGCGACGGAGGCGGCGGGCTCGGTGGCGGCGGCGAGGCTGGCGGCGGCGGCGGCAAGCTTGGTTGGTGGTGGCTAGGGCGGCGGCGGCGGGAGGGAGTGACAACGGCGGCGGCGGCGAAAGTCTTCGCCCGCCTATTCCAAGCGCCTGAGGTGACTGCACAGAGGTGACTGCAGGCATCTGGTGTCAGGCACCCAACTTGGTGCCCTTAGTCGCGACTTTGGCTGCCCGGGAAGACTCGAGTCACGCGCCTTTGACACAGCCAGGCCCGCCTTCAACACTGCTGTGGAGCGTAGACACCTACGATGTGAGAAAGTTGAGCTGTGAAGTTCACAAGGCCTCCCTAATTGGCCTTGAGCTGAGCTAAGCATCTGCTAGTACCCATGCCTGGCCCGGCGGCGGCAGCTCCCACGCGCGAGGCGACCGAGCTGGCTGCAGAGCGCGGTGTCGGTCCCGAAGAGGCTGACCGGCAGCAAGCCGCAGGGCCCGCCGCCAGCTTGCCGACACGGCTGCCGCGCAAGCTATGCGGCGGCGGGCAGGCACGCATAGACTTCATGCAGAAGGGGTGGCAAGCCGTCGGCCCGTGCTTCTCAACCGACGATGCTGCGCTGGAGTCCATGCCTGATCACGGGGGTAACAGCGGGCGGTGGAAGCGAGCGCCGACCGGGCGAGGCACCAGCAGCGCACGCAAGTTCATCTGCAACGCCCATCGTGCGTGCGAGGTGCACGCGCTGCTGCGCGAGGAGAGTCTTGGCTGGCAGTGGCACATCTCGCGGGGCGTCGCACACACCTCCACCTGCACGCACGGTCCACGCAGCAACTCCGCGCTCAGCTGGGAGCAGGCGGCGGTGCTCGCGTCTCACCTCCGACTCGTTCACGGCTCAAGGCTTTTCTTTCTGTCACAGGTGCATATTCGCTCAACTCACGTCCGCCACAGTGACGTCTCAGAGTGTCTCCTCATCCGTCACAGTTCCGACTCTTCACGGCCACTCACCGTATCTCGTTTGCCGCCCACTCGTCTCACTTTGTCTCCTCACCGCTGGCAGGTGCGACTCTTCGCGGCTTCACTCGGGAACTAGCCGGGGCAGTCGGAGAAGGGGCAACTCCGTGCACTGACGGTCGGCCGTCAGAAAACACGCCTGCGTGGATCGCGTCACACCAATCCTCGCTACCCAACGCGGCCAAAGGATATCCACCTCCTCGAGAACCTCGAGAACTGAGTACAGTTGTACTGACCCTCTACCCACTGATCACTTCCGCCCCCTCGTTCCCAACCCATCCACCTCGCCTCGGGCCGCGGCGCGGAATGAATTCTTTTTCTCGCGACCGCAGGGGTTGGAAAATTATTTTCCGGCGCGCGGCAAAATTCTTTTTCTCGAGCGAGTGGGCTTTTAAAATTCTTTTTCTCGGCTTCCATATCCTAGCGCGGCCAAAGGATTCTACTCGAGAACCTGGAGCTATGCCGCACGGCCCGCCGCCGAAATGCGGGTCCCTTGCCCCAGATTTCTCCGCCACGTCCCACGAGAACAAGACCGTCAAGCTGAGTGACTTTGAGGGCAAGAAGCTCCTCCTCTGGTTCTATCCTCGGGCGTCCACAGGCGGATGAACCGATGAGGGGCTGGCGTTCCAGGCGCTGCTGCATAATTTCACCAAGGCCGGGTGTGCCGTCGTCGGCTGTAGCAACGACAGCGTCGAGAAGAATAAAACCTTCTCTGATGCGCAGGGTTTCACTTATCCGCTCCTCTGCGACGAAGACCTCTCCGTGGCGGCTGCATACGGTGCGGCATTGAGCGCGGAGGAGGGCGGCCCGAAGGCGAAGCGCGTCGCGGCGCTGATCGACAAGGGTAAGCTCATCAAGTACTTCGACCCGGCAGGCAAGGGCGAGTTCCCTTGCCAAGCGCTCAAGGTAGTCGAGGCGCTCATCTAGAGCGACGCGATAGAGGAGATCAGATTGAACCCAGGAGGAGACCACGCGTGCTTCGCGAATGACGGCGTCGCCCGTAAACCGCGCCATCACCCAAAAACCTCCTGGGTTGAATGGGTAGGCGGCGGGTGACGCCTGAGACTGCACGGCAAGCGTCATGTTTTTAGATCTGAAGAGCGTGTGCGAAGAGGGAGCCGGCAGATCCGCACAAAAACCATCTCCATCACTGTCTCGTGTCTGTCACGGGGCATTCAGCCAAAATGTGGGGGGAGAACCATTTCGCAACTGCGTCCATATTACGTACCTGCGGTACCCGGGAGACAGGAGTGGGAGTGCTTAACATCAACACATTCTGCACGCCCGCACATGTGCGAGACATGCTCATCCACATCTTCCCGCGCCATAAACAGTGCTCACACGTGCGACAGCCGATACATGCACGGGCTGCAACCCATTAGCATCGCATACTCTCCCTTAGATTGCTCACAGAGCTGTGCCATCTCCAACGCACCTTTGCTCGACTCCAGGCCGGCGTCGTGCCGAGCGAACTTCCAGCTCCCTGCGCGCGTAGACACAGACACAACAGCGTACATTCTAAGCGCCGGGCCGGGCGAGCCGAGAAGCTCACACCCTGCCGCCCGGCGGCGCCGAGATCCGCGCGCCTCGCAGCGAGGCGGCGGTGGCAGTTGCGACGCGGCGGAGGCCAGGCCCACCAACCCTGTAGCGCGGGGAGGGGGCATGCGCGCGTCAGCGGGAATTGTCTCTCCTCGCGGCGGGAAGCCCTCCGAGCGGCGCCGATTCGCAGCCGCCGGCGTGCGCGCAGCGCTGTCGCTGCTCGCCGCCGCCGCCGGCGCCTCGGCGTAGAAGCGGCGGACGGCGGCCTACGAAGATGGACGAGCGCTAGTTGGCGGATGCCGGCGCCTCGGCGGAGGAGGTGGCGGCAGCTGCCTTCTCGGAGCGGGAGGTGAGCAGCTCGTCGGTCTTGCAGAGCTCCTTGAGCCGCGCCTCACACTCCTCCTTCTCCGCGCGGACGATCCTAGGGTTGGGATTAGGGTTAGGGCCAGAGGGCTGGCACACACTCCTCGTTCTCCGCGCGGACGATGCCTGCGCTGCGAGAGGCGGCACTGGCGCAGCACGTCGCGCATCGTCGAGCGGCGGATACCTGTTCACGGCTGCACGCGTGAAGAGGCGCCGTTCACGGACCGCACCCTCGCACCGTCGAGCGGTGGCTGCGGTCGGCGTGCTCAAAGACGTTGGAGACGAACGCCTCCCAGCCCGCAACCTCCGCCCCAAAGATGGTCTCCACGAAGGCGCGCGTCGCCTCGAGCCGCCCCCGCTCCGCCGCCGCAGGGTCCCCGATGCACGGTCCTCCGCCTATGGGGCGTGTCCCGGACGTGTCCCGGACGTGTCCCGGCGGGCGGCGCCTCCGCCACTCGCATCCTCCGCCAAGCCCAGCGTACGCTCGCACCGCGATCGGCCGCAACGCGTCAGTCAGCGGGTCGACCAGCTCGAGCGGCTCCCCGCTCGCGTCGGTGCCGGCGGCGTACCGCATGAAGGCGGCGAGAGCAAGCGCGACGATGTCAGTGCCCTCCTTGGCGTGCTTGTGCGCGGGCGCCACCTACCACACCACCCACGGGACTGAGCCCACACCGGATTCGGTACTCTGGAGGTATGGGAGTCGCCGTCCCGCACCCACGAGCTCTTGGCAAGGACCTCGCAGACCAGCTCCTGCTGCGCGCGGTAGTAGAGCAGCGCGTGCTGCAGCGTGTTCATGAACTTTTGCGAGCCGTCGAGCGCGAGGCGCGCAAGCTTGTCCTTGATGAATTAATTAGCCCGTGCTCATTCATTAACTATGCGAGAGGCGCGTTCATTCATTCATTACGCGAGCTTGTCCTTGATGTACGCGTTCGAGAAGCGCTCGAGCAACGAGCGCTGGTACTCGGCCAAATCGACGCCATGCACCGACCCGAGCGTCTTGACAACCTCGAGCATGTACGCGCGCAGAAAGGCAAACACGTCCGGGTCGGCGAGCGCCTACGCGAGAGACGTGTCGATCACAGCGGCGGGGTGTGGAGAAGAGGCGCCCGGGTCGGCGATCGCGTCGTCGACGAAGACGTGGTCGCACAACATCGCGGCGTACGAGAGCGCCTGAGAGGAAGCGTACGAGTCATGCACACGCCACTCTCTCCTCGCCCAGCACCGCGGCGCACGAGAGCGCCGAGTGCGACGAGTTGAGCAGGCGGAGCTTCATCAGCTCGTACGGCTCCACGTCGGCCGTCAGCATCACCTGTTCACGGCTGGAGGTGTCAAGGGGCGCTGCTCCCGACACGACCTCTGCGCGCGGCCGGCCCCACACGTCATTCGGCATCGCCAGCTCCCAGCTCGGCCTCCCCGCCGAGAAGGAGTCCTCGATGACCCACTGCAGGAAGGGCTCCTAACCAACAAGCAACCATGGACTCGGTCGACAAGTCTGAGCGAGGTCGATGGCCCACCGCAGGTAGGGGCACCGCGATCACAGGCCACTCGTCGACGATGCCATACTCGGAGCGGAGCAGCTCGCGGTGCTCGTTCTCCGTGGCGGGAGTGATGCGGTCGACCATCGAGTTTGGAAAGGCGACGTCCCGCTCCATCCACGCGGCGAGGTCGGGGTCGACGGCAGACGCGAAGTCGAGCGTCACGGCGCGGCAGACGGAGCCGTTCATGGGCATGTTGTCGCACGACAGGACCTAAGGAATGGTCCATTGATACTTAACCATTCATGACGGAGCCGATCACAGGCATGTTATCGCGCGACAGGAGACCGTGAGAGGGCCGAGGCCCGCGCTCCGTCGCCGCTGCAAAATGGTGCAGATGAGGCCGAACGCGGTGCGCGGCTGGGCGAGCCCACGCGCCCCGCCCCACTCGTCAATGTCCTGCTCACAGCTGCAGGTGTGAACAGACGCTGTTAACACCTTGAGGTCGACCGCCCCACTCGTCAATGTCCTGCTTCACCAGCGGCGCCGTGCGGTCGAGAGACCCGTCCGTGCAGCGGTAGTAGCCCTTCTCAGTGACGGTGAGCGACACGATCCGCACGCTCGCGCTGCAGAGCCGCGCCAGCGCAGCCTCGGGGTCGGCGGGCACGAAGACGAACTCGAGGATCGAGCCGATGACGCGCGCAGAGGCGGCCGCGTTGCCTCGCAGCAGGAGCGAGTACAGCCCGTCTTGCTTGGTGAGCACCTCCGCCATCTTTTTGTCCCACGGCATCAAGCCGACGCCGATGATGCCCCACCGCTCCGCCGCCTTCACCTCTCCCGCGTGCTGCTTCGTCAGCAGCACGTCCGTCACGTACGCCAGGTGCGAGCGGTGGAAGCCTCCGACTCCGATGTGAGCGATGTGCGCCGTCGCCTCGCGAGAGCCTTGCGCGGGCAAGCTTGCCGCGCTGCCTGCCGCGCCGATGGCGGCGAGGTTGGCGGCACAGAGGGGGAGAGCCTGCCGCTTTGGCGCCGCGGGCTCGGAGAAGGGGTTGAAGGCAAAGCGGAGCCAATCGCCGGACGCCTCGTCCCCGAGTGCCGCCTAGAAAAAGAAATGTGACGCGAGTATTTCTTCTTACGTGTGGAGTCGCCTCGTCCCCGAGCTTGTCCCCGGGGGCCGCCTCGTCTGCCGCGTCGCCGGCGGCGGAGAGAGTGTCGGAGAGGTTGGTGGTCGGCGTGCCCACTCCCATCTCCACCTCGAGCAGGGTGCCGTCCTACAGGGAGGGTCCGCGAAGGCTCCCACAGAACCGGGCTCACACCTGTCCCCCTCCTCCCCGCCTCGAGGCGGCTTGGTCACTCACCTCTGCTATCGCGGGACCGACGAGGTCGCGGGAGGACTGGCGCGATCGGCTGCGCGAGGAGACAGGCGAGGGCGCAGAATGCTGCGAGGGCGCCTGCTGCTGCACCTCGAGCGCAGACACCCCCTGTCAGTTAATTAACTTTTGATTCTTCAGTTGTTCTTCCTGTCTGCACCTCGAGCGCAGACAGCCCCTGCAGCCCGGAGCCAGCCTGCGCGTCGGCCAACCCATGGACGGCGGTGAAGCTCGCCTCGCCGCGGGCGCCGCGCGCGGCGCCGCGCCGCCAGTCCGAGTAGCCGCGCCGGAACTGCGCCGCCTCGTCGCGGATCTTCTGCAGGTTCTGGTAGCCCGACAGGTTCTTCGCCTCGAGTGACTCGGGGCTCGCCGTCGTGACGGCGAGCGGGAGGTTGAGGTCGAGCGCAGATAGCTTCCACGCGCGCGCCATCGGAGGCTGGTCTGAGCCGCCCGAGCTGCGCAGCTCGCCGAGCATCGGCCGCCGCAGGTCGCCCGACGGCACGCGGAGCTGGTTGATGACCTCCTGCCGCGCCTCCTCGTCGAGCAGAGTGCCGTAGTCCGAGTCGATGGAGGTGATCTGGTTCTCGCCGCTCGGACGCTCGCGAAAATGCGCGACGAGCGGGACGGGCATCGCGAGACCAACACTCTCCGACTCTAGTAATAAAGAATTTTACAACAAAACTCCCTCGCACGACACTGGGATAAAGAATTCAAAAATTCAACCTCTCACAGCACACAGGCTCGCGGCGTGCCGTTCTCCCATCCCTCCCTTGGGTTGTATGTTTTCTTTCTTTCTTTGACAGGCTCGACACAGGTGCGAACTGGCGCGTGCTAGTACTATCGCCGGCACACCACCGGAGCCGCCTAAGCGACTCCGTTAAGAGCGGCAATGCACTTAGCACCGTGCACAAAGCAAAAGAATTTTACAACAACAGGCGGTCGCACGACACGATTCACGCGACAGGCGAGGCGCGGGCGACGGCTTCCTCAGAAGCCGTCGCCCGCACCACAGGAGCAGTCACACCAAAAAGAAAGAAAGAAAACAGACACCCAAGGGAGGGATGGGAGGACGGCACGCCGCCACCACACAGGGATTTTAAGGAGAGGAGTGTGGTGCGCTAGCCGTCGCCCACCCTAGGGGGTCTGCCTCTTCCTATCTCTTTTCGCAGTCTCTCGCCGATTCTCGCTGCAACCTTCATGCCACCTCGCGGCCGCTTCCCACTCTCGTCGTTCTCTCCCTTGTCACTTCCTCCTCTGTCGCGTCATTCTCTTCTGCCTCGTCCTGCGCCGCCGCCGCCTGCCGTTCCCTTGTTCTCTCGGCTTCTTTCGCCTTTCGGCGCAGCTCCGCCCTCCTTGCTGCATATCCTGGCCCCTCGAGTCTATCGAGCTCCCCTCGCGCAAGGACCACGTTTCTGACTCCCACTCCGATCATTTGCCTACAGGTCATGTTGTTGCTCAGGTCCACTCTCTCTTCGAACACTCGTGCCTCGCGGAGGAGGAATGGAAACTCCCTCCCGGCGGCGTCGGTGAGCACGAGGGGAAGGTCGCCGACGACGGAGGCGTCGGCTGCCTCCCCGCTGAGGCCGATGAAGGTGACGTTGCTCGGCCTGGTGTTGATGAGGTCGGCCTGGTTGGGATGAATGTGTTCGGTGGCACCGGTGTCGAAGACGATGATCGCGGCGGGGGCCGAGATCAGAACGTGCCGGCGCTCGTGATGGCGCGTGACGGTTCGACGCTCCTGAGCTGCGCAAAGGGCGTGCAAGTGCTCCCGCGTTGCGGCCGCCGACGCGCTGCGGGCGCGCCTGTTGGAGATGGGCGTTGTCGTCGACGATAGGACGGGCGGCTTCCGCATGGCTACTGAAGCTCCCACCGATCCCGCCTCGTCCAACAGCTACGACGCGGCCTGGCACGCGCGCGTATCCTCCACGCGACACGTTTCGCCAGAAGCGTTCCTCGCGCACTCTTCCTCTTGGCCGCACGTGCGGAAGCTGCAGACGTACTGTGAGCTCCTCGGCAAGCGCAGCGACGAGCGCCACGAGGTCGGCGAGCGGCTGGGCGTCACGCTTGGCCTCGAGCTAGAGCGGAGCGGCGGTGCGGGCGCGGTGCTCTGCGTGGAGAAGCCGTACCTGGACGGCTTTGTGCGTGGCTTCCGCCGTGCGGGCGGTGCGCACACGCCAGCACCGCCACCGCCGCCACCGCCGCCTCACGCATACCAGCCCGCCGCCCACCGCAGGTGGCGCGCCGTTTGTTCTCCTCGCGATCAACGGCGGCGACTCGCCCCTCACGCCCGACGCGCAGCGTCGGCTTCTCGCCCTGCCGGGCCTGCGCGCCGTCTACGCGCACAACCTGAGCGCGCCGCCCACGCCACGCGCCGCCCAGCGCATGCACCCTCTGCCCCTCGGCGTGTGCCCCGTCCGCGGCGCGGGCGCAGCGGGCGACGCGCTGCTGGAGGGGGCGCGCGCCGGCGCGCCGCCGTGGGCGCAGCGCGACAAGCGGCTGCTGCTCGCGCCGATGAAGAGCAACTCGCGCTGGCGGAAGGCGTACCTCTCGGTGCTCAGCCACCCGGACTACGCGGCGCTGGTACACATCGCGTCCGGCCGGCTCTCCCTCGCGGAGTTCCTGCAGCAGCTCGCCGCGCACCGCGCCGTCCTCTCGCCGCCAGGCCGCGGCTACGACTGCTTCCGCACTTGGCAAGCGCTCGCGGTGGGCTCGGTGCGCCGCGCCGCCCGCACACGCGCCCTCGCTGCGCCTGCCGCTGGCGCGCTCCGCCTCCTTTGCTCCTTCGCTCCTTCGCCCCCGAGGCGGCTGCGCGCATGGGTGGCGTGGGTGGAGGGGGTGACGTGCCCAATGCGGCAGGTGCCTCTCGTGCCGCGCGACCCGCGCTTCGACTCTCGCCTCTTCCAGCTCGGCCCTGTCGCGCTGCCGCCGCCGGAGGAGCTGACGCCCTCGCTGCTCGCCAAGGTGCTCGACGGTCTCAGCCCGCCGTCGGGTGGGGCGCCGGACGCAGGCGGGGCCACGGGCCCCGGCGCGAGCGCAGGCGTGCTTCTGGATCCGTGGCTGGCGCGGTGGCGCGCTCACTTGGCGGAGCTGGAGCCCGGGCCGGAGACACAGCTCGACTGCGAAGGCCGAACCGCCGTGGCCGCCGCCGATCCCGCCGCCGCTCCCGCCACCGCGCCCGCCACCGCTCCCGCCGCCGCCGATCCCGCCGCCGCTCCCGCCACCGCGCCCGCCACCGCTCCCGCCGCCGCCGCTTCTGCCACCGCTCCCGCCGCTGCTCCCGCCGCCGCTCCCGCCACCGCTCCCGCCGCCGCCGCTTCTGCCACCGCTCCCGCCGCTGCTCCCGCCGCCGCTCCCGCCGCCGCTCCCGCCTCTGACGACGGCTCCCGCACCCCGCCACCGCCGCCGCCGCCACTCTCGCTGTCGCCGCCGCCCGCGCCGCCCTCGCCGCCGCGCTTCGCTGTCGGCTTCTCGACGGGCCACGTGGGCACCACCTCGCTCTCGCACCGCGGCATGTACGCGTGCGCGTGCGAGCAGCGCGCCGCGTGCCGGTGCCTGACGCGCACCCTTGATGCCTTCTCCGCCTTCCCGACCCTTCCGCCTTCCCTCCCGCCCTTCCGCCTTGCCTCCCGCCTTCCCGCCTTCCCGCCTTCCCGCCTTCCCTCCTTCCCCGCCTCCCCGCCTCCCCGCCTTGCCTCTGCAGCGCCACTGCCGCGTGCCCACCGCCCAGCTGCGCTCGCACTGCACGCCGTTCCGCCGCGTGCCGACGACCGCGCGTGGGCGGCCTGCCCGCGTTGGCAGGTGCGCGCTGTCGTCTTACGCAGGCGCCTCCGTTTCGTTCACGTGTGTCCGAGCGCCTCTTTCACAAGAGCAGGCACCGATGGTCCCCCGGGCGCCGGGGGGGCTCAGTTGAAGATCGGTGCGTCTTACGGCCTCGCTCTGCAGGCACCGATGGTCCCCCGGGGGGGCTCAGTTGAAGATCGGTGGTATTCACGTAAACGCACAACCCCGGGCCCCGAAATCGCACAGTGATGACAGTGACATGCAACACGGGGAAACCCAGGGAAGGCGAGCAAAAACCTTATCGCGCGCGCTAGACGCCGACTCGGAGGCCGCACCGGTCAGGCGCGCAGCCGGAGAGAGAGGGAGGCGCTCAATCGCCGAACTCGGCGAGCGTCTCCAGCGTCTCCGCTTCGTACGCACCCTCCTCCCAGCAATTGAGCGCCTCCTCCACCCCCGCGCCCGCGCCCGCAGCGTCCGTGCCCGCGAGGATGGCAGCGACGCGCTCCTTCTGCCGAGCGTTCGCCTCCGCCTTCGCCTCCTGGGCGTCCGCCTCCATGACCCGCACCACCTGCTCCCTCCACACGGCGACCCGCCCGGCCAGCTGGAGGAAGGCGTCCGACGACCGCAGGAGCGCCCTCTCGGCCGCCTGCGAGGTGGCGCCGCCCCCCGACCTCTGCTGCGCGTTGCGCCTGGCCCTGCGCCCCTTCAAAGGTTGCGGCCGCAGCTCCAGCACGACGTACGTGTGGCGTTGCGGGCCAGGCTCGCGGTACGCCGGCACCCCGTCCTCGTCCGCGTATCCAGGCTCGCCGGGACGGGCCTCGCTCCAGGCTGTGACCAGCCCGGAGGCTTTCAGCTCCTCCCCGATCTCCTCGCCCTCAGCAACGAGCTCCGCCCGCCGTCGGGCCGCGCGCTTGGCCCGGAATGCCACCGCCTCCGCCGCCGCCGCCGCCGCCTCCTCCGCCGCCGCCTGCAGCGCCGCCTCGGCATCTCTGCCGGGCGATGCCGCCACCGCAGCAGTAGCAGAAGCAGCAGCAGCAGCAGTTGGAGCAGCAGCAGCCGCTGCCGCCGCCGCCTCCGTCGCCGCCGCTGCCGCCTCTGCCGCCTCCTCCGCCGCCTCGACCGCCTCCGCCTCCGCCGCCTCCGCCGCCGCCGCCGCCGCCGCCACGGCCTCGCCGGGCGGTGCGGCCGCAGCTGCAGCTATGGCAGCAGCCGCAACAGAGGCAGCAGCAGCGGCAGAAGCAGCGGCAGCAGCAGCAGCAGCCGCCATCGCCGTCGCGCGGTCGCTCAGCATCTCGAACGAATCCCCACGATGAGCAGCGAGGCGAGGAATATCTCCTCGCTGCCGATCGTCGGGCCGATAAACTGCATCTTGAACATCTCCAATAACACGAGCGTAGCGGGAAGAAAGTGGTAGCTCACAGCTCGCTGTAGATGTCCTGGCGCTCTTCGGTTCGTCCTGATCTGATCCAACCGCGACTTCCGCCGCTTCCGCGAGCTCGGCGAGCTCTTCGAGCTCGTCTGCCCACCGCTCCAGCGCCGCACCCTCCGCAAAAGCCTCTGCATGGCTTTTGCCGGAGCAGCCGCCACCTGAAGCGGCTGCCTCTGCGGCGCTGGCGAGAGCCCGCTGCACAGCCTCACGGAGCGCTGCCGCAGCGCCATCCTCCTCCTCCACCACCACCTCCACCACCGCATCGGCACCACCGAGATGCTCTGCGGCGAGAGCGACAGTGTTGGCTTCATGCAGTGAAGCGTAAGCGTGCAGCACCGTCTGCTCGTCCGCCGGCAGTCGCTGCCGGCCGCCTGCGCCGACGCTGTTGACGACGCTGGCAGCGCCGCTGTTGCCGCCGGTCGCAGTACCGTCGTCAGCGGCGGCGCCGCCGCCGCCACCAGGTGGGCGAGCAGAGTCGGCAGGCCTGCCGACAACCACTTCACAAAAACAGAATTTTACAAAAAAGAAGCACGGCCTCTCTCAAGTGCTCCAAGTGCATGCACCTGCCGACGCCGGTTTCTGTTCACGCCGTGGTATTCACGCCCCAACAACCTCTCGAGTGAGGAGACCACGGCGCGTCGTCGGTGCCTTCAGTGCATGCGAGCCGCAGCAGACACACCAGTCGACCAGAGAGAAGCAGGATGGCAGCCGTGCTCAACATCGGCGGTAGCGATGATCCAGCGTGCGCCACCCGCCCGGCGTTCTGCCCTCCCTCCCCCGCCGCCGCCACCGATACACGCCGTCGCGCCTTCCCGCCGCTGCCGCTGCTCCGGCCTCCTTGCCTCTCCTACGGCCTCGCCGCGCCCGTCGCCGCACGGGCCCTCGCTGTCGCGAGCTCCGCCTGCGCCCGCACCACCTCCCTCTCCAGCGCCACCGCCTGCAGCGCCGCCGCCTGCAGCGCCGCCGCCTGCAGCGTCGCCGCCTGCAGCGCCGCCGCCGCCCTCTCCGCCCGCGGCAGCGGCAGCGGCAGGCGGTGCCGCCCACACGGCCGCCCGCTGCGCGCAGGTACCGGTACAAGATGCCGGCGGTGGTCGGCAAGCAGGAGGGGCGCGGCAACGGCAAGAAGACGGTGATCGTCAACGCGGCGGACGTCGGCAAGTCGCTCAAGCGGCCGGGCGAATACCTCACCAAGTACTGCGCGGTTGAGCTCGGCACGATCTCGACCTTCGACAAGACGCAGGGGCAGGGCTGCATCACCGGCTGGCACGAGACCAAGGACCTGCAGGCGAAGCGGTTCAAAGTCAGCCATCACCGCATGACGGCCCCTCCCCCACTTCTTGTCGGCTCCTCTCACCCGTAGGACAAGACCAACAAGTTCATCAAGGCGCGGCGAGTGGTGCGCCAGTTGCGAGCTGGCGGGCGTGATCACCACTCGTTGGGAGCCCTTGACAGGAGTGGGCGCTGTGCGTGTGAGCGCAGTCCGGCGGGCGACATGACTGACCACCATTCGCCGCCAATGAACAGGAGCGGTCCACGTCAAGACGGCCGACCTCGAGGTTTGAACAGCGTCTGTTCACACGTGCAGCTGTGAACAGGAGCGGTCCACGTCAGGACGGTCGACCCCGAGGTGTGAACAGCGCCTGTTCACACCTGCAGCTGTGAACAGGAGTGGGTGCTGTGCGCCAAGTGCAAGTTGCCGGAGACATCGATGGAGCTCGACTCGAAGAAGCGGATCATGTTCGACTGCAAGGCTAGCTTAGCATCGCTGTTAGTAGTGTCAGTAGCGTTCGTAGCAACAGCAGCAACAGCGGCAGCAGCAGCAATAGCAGCAGCAGCAGCAATAGCATGAGTCGCCGCATCGGCCCGAGGATGCGGATCCTGCTGGGCGTGCGGCCACCGCTGGTGTAGCGGCGAGCTCGTTGTTCCTTGTGCAGAGAGAGTCGCTTCCCGTCGAGTGCTGCTGCGGCCACCCCCCCTCCTTCCCCCTCGGGAATATCTCCCCACATCTCCCCATATCTCCCCATATCTCCTCCTTCAGCCTCGGGCCTCACTCCACACTGTCTGTCCTACCAGGTGCAGCGTCGCGGACATGTCTCACAAGCGATTAATTAGTAGTCAGCTGATAGTGAATTCATAGGCGTGCGGCCACCACTACGTCGCGGACATGTCTCACAAGCGATTAATTAGTAGTCAGCTGATAGTGAATTCATAGGCGTGCGGCCACCACTACGTCGCGGACATGTCTCACAAGCGATTAATTAGTAGTCAGCTGATAGTGAATTCATAGGCGTGCGGCCACCACTACGTCGCGGACATGTCTCACAAGCGATTAATTAGTAGTCAGCTGATAGTGAATTCATAGGCGTGCGGCCACCACTACGTCGCGGACATGTCTCACAAGCGATTAATTAGTAGTCAGCTGATAGTGAATTCATAGGCGTGCGGCCACCACTACGTCGCGGACATGTCTCACAAGCGATTAATTAGTAGTCAGCTGATAGTGAATTCATAGGCGTGCGGCCACCACTACGTCGCGGACATGTCTCACAAGCGATTCATTAGTAGTCAGCTGATAGTGAATTCATAGGCGTGCGGCCACCACTACGTCGCGGACATGTCTCACAAGCTCGCAAACTACGTCCTCAACAACCCGCCCGACGCTAAGGGCGGCATCGTCCAGGCGCGAGATCGCCTGAGATTGCGCGAGGCTGTCCGAGAGTGCCCCCGACCCGGGCATCATCGCAGGGGGGAGATGCCGCCGAGATGCCGCCGAGATGCCGCCGAGATGCCGCCGAGATGCCGCCGAGATGCCGCCGAGACGCGGCCGAGGGGCATGCCGTGTGTGGTGTGTGTGGTGTGTGTAGACCAGCCTGCGCGTTGGCGGCACTTGCGACGGGCTAGCAGGCCGGGAGAGAGGCTGGCGCGGGTGGAGGAGAGAGGCTGGCGCGGGTGGCGGCACGCCTTCTTTGCCACAAGTGTCGCACCTCTTTAGGGCGGCGGGAACGCGAGCAAGGGCAAGAGCAAGGAGGACCGGCGCAAGGAGAAGGCGGCGAGGCAAAAGGGGGGCGGCGCTGCCGAGGAGGAGGAGGAGGAGGAGGCGGACGACACAAACGTGAGGCAGATAGATTGGTTAGTTGATAAACTAGTGCATAGTCCGTTACTCATCAGAGGTGAGGCATGCTGGGGAGGACCAGCGGGAGGACAGCGAGGAGTCATTGGTTCACTAGTGAAGAGTCCGCGTTACTGATCAATACTCAGCATCAAGCCACCCCCCTCCCCTCAGGCGCCCGCCAATGAGTCATTCATCAATACGTTGATTAGCAAGTCGTACTCTTAGGGTTGATACGTGGGTTACTAATGGGTACTCCTAGGTCCCAGCCAATGAGCTGAAGGAGCGCGCCGTCGGCAGCTTCGCGGAGCAGGGGGGGGAGGAGGAGGACGAGGACCAGGAGTGGTCCGTCGACACTTCTGCGGACGCCGTCGCCGCGCGACTCAGGGCGCGGCGACGCCTGGCTGCTTCAAGCTGGCTCCCGGCGGGGAGGCGGCGAGTGAGTCTCCCCCGCTGGTTGTGATGAGTCAGGTGCAGGAGCTCTACAATCTCCCCATATCTCCCCACATCTCCCCATATCTCGCTGGTTGTGATGAGTCAGGTGCAGGAGGCGGCGTACTCGAAGGTGGAGGCGGCCGAGCAGGGCATCAGCGACAAGAAGGCGAGCCAAGGGGGGGGGAGGGAGAGCGACGAGCTTGGTGTTTCGTCAGTCACTGGGGGCTTGGTGATGAGTCCACACAGGGTAGGGAGGAGGAGGAGGAGGGGGCTAGGTGAGTCCGATGTGAGAGCTGCAGCTCACTGAGCGATTGGCGACCAGGCGATGACGGAGGAGATATGGGGAGATATGGGGAGATGTGGGGAGATGTTGGCTTCCAGGCGATGACGGAGGAGATATGGGGAGATATGGGGAGATGTGGGGAGATGTTGGCTTCCAGGCGATGAAGGAGGAGATATGGGGAGATATGGGGAGATGTGGGGAGATGTTGGCTCCCAGGCGATGAAGGAGGAGATATGGGGAGATATGGGGAGATGTGGGGAGATGTTGGCTACCAGGCGATGAAGGAGGAGGGGCTCGACGAGTTTGAGATCGAGAAGCGGAAGATCGGCGACGAGGTTGGTCGCTCTCGCGGAGGAGGAGTCCCTCATTCTCAACCCACGGCCACTCGTCAGAGATGAGTGTGACAGGTGCGCGCGGCGCGGAGGAGTGACTCACTATTACTCACCTCTTACTCAGCGGGCACTCGCCAACGGCTCTTGGTGCAGGTCCGCGCGGCGCTCGAGAAGTCGGAGGCGGAGGAGGACGCAAAGGCGCGCGTCGCCGTCGGCGTGAAGGCTCTGATGGAGGCAGCCGAGAGCAGCGCGAGCTGGCGCGCCTTCCTCCGCTCACCGCGTCACTGTGCGGAGTCGCTGTTTCGGCAGGTCGCCGAGAAGCGCGAGCTCCAGCCGCTCGACCTCTTTGGCCCTCCCGCTGACGGCGGTGTGTTGCAGCGTCTCTTCTCCCGTCGCGGAGTCCGACTGCTGCTCCCGCGTAGGTGTCCCGCTGACGGCGGGCCGGCCGCTGTTCGTCTCCCCGTTGCCCACTCAGACTGCCGCCCCCCCGCAGGCTTCCTCTTTGACGGCGTGCTGGATGCGGCCGCTGTCACGACCCTCAAGGCGCATACGCGGCTGCTGCAGAAGCTCTACAAGGCCGTAGTTGTGAGCGGCTCTACAAGGCCGTATTGGTCATTCAGGCGCACATGCGGCTGCTGCAGAAGCTCTACAAGGCCGTAGTTGTGAGCGGCGAGCTATTGGTCATTCAGGCGCACACGCGGCTGCTGCAGAAGCTCTACAAGGCCGTAGTTGTGAGCGGCGAGCTGTTGGTCATTCAGGCGCACATGCGGCTGCTGCAGAAGCTCTACAAGGCCGTAGTTGTGAGCGGCGAGCTATTGGTCATTCAGGCGCACATGCGGCTGCTGCAGAAGCTCTACAAGGCCGTAGTTGTGAGCGGCGAGCTATTGGTCATTCAGGCGCACATGCGGCTGCTGCAGAAGCTCTACAAGGCCTTACCGAGGAGACAAGGCTCTGCTTGCCCGACTAGTCGGTTGAGCGGTGAGTGTCCATCAGGCGACGCGCGACAGGATAACTCTCTCCCCAGATCTCCCCAGATCTCCCCAGATCTCGCCCTGAGCTCCTCAGGCGACGCCCGACAAGAAGAAGACGCAGTCCTTCCTCCTCAAGCAGATCGAGGCGCGAGACACGGGCGGCCGCGTGCCGGAGCTGTGAACAGCGTCTCTTCACACCTGCAGGCTGTGAACAGGCGCTCGTGGGCCGCGTGCCGGAGCTGGAGAAGAAGGCTCGCGCCCAACCTCAAGTTGGAGCACCGACGACGACATCGGACGAGCCCCCTCGTCATGGCTGCTCTGAGCCTCCCTAGGCGCAGTCTGATTGGACACTCTCGCACAATGCAGTGCTCTCATCGAACGCTTCTGTGGCGCAGGTGCCGACCCTGCTCAAGCTGCTGTACGACGCGGACATCCTCGACGACGAGGACGTGCTCTTCAAGTGGTTAATAATTAATTAATGAATTAATAATAATTATTAGGACATCCTCGACGACGAGGACGTGCTCTTCAAGTGGTTAATAATTAATTAATGAATTAATAATAATTATTAGGACATCCTCGACGACGAGGACGTGCTCTTCAAGTGGTTAATAATTAATTAATGAATTAATAATAATTATTAGGACATCCTCGACGACGAGGACGTGCTCTTCAAGTGGTTAATAATTAATTAATGAATTAATAATAATTATTAGGACATCCTCGACGACGAGGACGTGCTCTTCAAGTGGCACGAGAAGGCGCCGAACACGACGCCCGGCCCCGGCTGCATCTCGGCTGCATCCCGGCTGTATCTCGGCTGGACACCTCGCCGTAGGAGTCGAAGAAGAAGCTGGGCCGCAAGGCGCCCCCCCCCCCCACCTCTCCGCCATCCCTCGCCCACATCGCGGCAATCTCTCGGCCTGTCTCTCGGCCTGTCTCTCGGCCTGTCTCTCGGCTGTATCTCGGCCTGTATCTCGGCTGTATCTCGTGGGAGTCGTCACTCTCACCGGCCGTGCCTCGAGATATGGGGAGATATGGGGAGATGTATATCTCACCGGCTGGGCCGCGCGCCGTATTCCTTTTCGCGACTCGAAGGGCTGAAGCACCCCGTGACTGAGTCGTGCCCAGGTGCGCGAGGCGGCGGCCCCATATCTCCCCACATCTCCCCATATCTCCCCATCTCTCAGGTGCGCGAGGCGGCGGCCCCCTTCATCACGTGGCTCAAGGAGGCGGACGACGAGTCGGAGGAGGAGTCGGACTGACGCCGCTGCCATTTCTTTTTACGTGGTTTTTTTTCTTTTTGAAGGCGGACGACGAGTCGGAGGAGGAGTCGGACTGACGCCGCCGCCGCACGGCAAGCTGCGCCCGTTTCCCGTGCACGTGCCCTGCTCGTGCCCTGGACGTGTCCTGGACGTGTCCGCGGACTCGCGCGCCTCCGCCGGCCGAGAGTGGCTGGCCATGGACCGCCGGTTGGCTAGTAGAGGCACCGGGCGCGGCGGCGGCGGCGGATGCACCGCCTTCTCTGCTGCGCCCGGCACGCGTGGGCCGCTGTCGAGGATGCCCGCCGCGGCGACGCCCCATCACCCGTTTCAGGAGGAGAAGTTGCAGAGCGTATGAGGTAGGAGTCCAGAGGAGTAGAGGGTGTCGGGGGCGTATCTTGCTATGTCTACGTCACTGCAAACACTGGATGACGCAACACTTTTTGCACATGCATGTTTGATTGTGGTGTCCCGCCGGCACACATCCCACATGCGGCTGTGCGCGCGGGCGGGGGGTCGGAGAGGGTCACACCGCCTCGACACATCACAGTGTCAGGGGCGCGCTGGGCGCTTGCGGTGCCAGCCGCGCTACCCAAGCCACACGCCTATCTAATCTTTCGTGACTCCGTGCACCAGGCCCACCACCCACCACGCACCACAAGCACCACGCACCAGCCTCCAGCGACCAGCGTGACCAGACCGCATTGCATGTGGCCCTAGGCCCTAGGGAACACACAGACATGCCACGTATGGGAAGGATATTCTTTTGCGGGGCGCCTTCGCTCGAGAACTACAGGTCCAAAGTGCAGACGACAGCGCACATGGAAGCGTTCAGAATGGCTGTGTCGTGTGGGCCTGTGGCAGGACGGCCGCACTGCCACTGGGTCCCGGCGGGCGGGGCTCTCGCTGTGAATGCCATAGCAAAATTTAGCGGCTGTGTCGCACATGCGCACGGGCCAGATTGATTCACGAGATTGTGCAGCAACAACTCTTCTCCTTGCTCGGCACACTTGCCTCCTCCTCGACGCTCAACACTGGCCGCGAAAACTGCCACCAGGGCGTCGATTTGCGACCGGCGTCCTCTTCTGACGCCGCGGGCGGCAAGCCGGTCTGCTGACGCTGGATCGGCATGCGCCCTCGGCAACGTGAGCCAAGCCCCTGCGGAAGCTCACTCACGGAGCAAGCGCGATCGCCAATAAACTCTGAAACTCGCAAAAGCCGACCGACTCCAAAAAGAAAGCCAGGCAGTTGATTTGGCCCTAGCGCCTCGGACGCCAAGCGGAAACGGCGTTCCGAGGCGGGGCGCGGTGGCGATCACCGGTCGGCGCCTGCGCGGCCGGCCGGCCCGGTGGGTCGCCACGGCACATGCGCCGCGCGCCGTCGCCAGGCCCCGCCGCCGCCCCGCCAGAGCAGCGGCGAGATGGGAGGCGGTCGGCGGGTGACATCGGCTCTTCGAGCGAGCTTTCAGCTCACTTTGACGACGCTAGGAAAATCAATTCGTGGAATCCAGTTCGAGAAAGATGCAGTGAGGCGGAGCCTACCCTGCGCCGCTTTCCTCCCAGCCTACACACACACCCTGAGAGCCGTATTTCCCGGCCGCGCAGCGCGCAACTCCGCACATGGAGTTCTGTTACTTTTTCGCTCTGTCCTGCCGCGTGGAAACAGTAACGGTGTGAGTCGCGCGCTCCGTCGCGCCCTGCGGGCCAAATACACCAACAGACTGATGCGAGTATCAGCTGGAGCGGTGTTACCCGACCACCTTGGTTTCATCGCGCGCGCGGCGAGCGGCCGCCGGCTATGCGGCGGCCGGCGTTCGCCTTGACAGACGCAGCGTTGACCACCTGCCGCATGCCTCGGGCGCCGGCGGTGCGCTCGCGCCGCCCACGCTCGATCCTCTGGATACGCACCGCCGCCTCCTGTCGCGAGACGTACATCGCGCGCCGAAACTCGCGCCACAGGCCCTCGAACGCCTCGCCGTAGCGGCGCACGTGGTACGGGTCGTCGGTGATGAGCATGTTTTCGCAGTTGACGTTGCCCGCGGACCAGCTGAAGTTGTACGACCCAGTGAGCAGTATCTGGCCGTCCACGAGGCAAAACTTGTGATGCATGTGCCGCGGCGTCGAGCCGGAGCGACGCATGGACCCGTCCTCTGCCGTCCTCCACTCCTCGAAGTCTGAGTCCACCACCGTTGCGACCCCCGCTTCGGCGAGCTCAAAGACGAGTGACCCGTCGTTCATCGCAGTCACATCGTCTGTGATTAGCCGCACCGCCGCGCCGCGCTTGTGCGCATCGAGGACCGTGTCGGCGATGCGCCGGTCCGAGAGAGTAAAGACGCACACGTCGAGGGTGTGGCGCGCCGTCGCCAGCACGCCGCACAACTCCTCCCGCGCCGCGACCGAAGGGAAGAAGAGCGTCGCTGCGGCGGCGGAGGGAGGCATCAGCAGATCGCTCTCGAGAGTCGCGGCCAGCGAGCCAAGCGACGACAGGAGCGCCGCCATCTCCGCCGCCGCGCCGCGCCGCCGTCCTCGCCGCCGCATCAGCTCGCAGCACTCCTCGGTGGCGGTGTGCAGCAGCCAGCGCGCCTGGCCGAGATGAGCCGAGATGAGCCGAGATGAGCCGAGATTGCCCGAGATTGGCCGAGACTCGTTCAGTTGGCGGTGTGCAGCAGCCGGTGCGCCTGCACCGGCCGCAAGTTAAGCCGCTGCAGCAACGCGCGGCAAGCGCCGAGCGACAAGCGGCCGGACGGGGCCTGGGCGAGCAACTGGGAGAGAGCCGCCGCGACCTTCTCCTCGGCTGTCCCCTGGGACGACTGGGCGCGCCCCATCGCCGGAGGGAGGCGGGCGGCGCGCCTACGCGACATGTCTCGGACATGTCGTGGACGTGTCCCGGACATGTCGCGAGGGGGCGGGCGGCGCGCCCTCGCAGCGCCGCCTGCAGCTTGGTCGCCGCCGCCGCGGTCGAGACTGGGTTTGAGCGCGAGAAGGCCGCGTGGAGCCGTTCGAACTCGGCGCTGTACGCGGACACCTAACAGATCGCTGCCTTCGTGCTAGCAGCGGGCGCTCCATTCGTCAGTTGCTGATGAACGCGCGGACACCAGCTTCGGCTCCGAAGAGACGAGGATGTTTTCGCAGTTGCGAGAGCTCGCGGCGCCCGTCCAGTTGAAGGAGCCGGTGGCGAGGATGCGGTGGTCCACAACGCAAAACTTGTGGTGCATCCGCTTCTCGCGCTCCCCCTCCGCCTTCCGCCCGTTGGCGCCCTCGTGAAGCGGCTCGTCGACGACCGTGTAGGCGAAGGCCGCCGTCTTGAAGATCGCGGCGCCCTTGTTGAAGGCCTGTCGCGGACGTGTCGTGGACGTGTCGCGGACGTGTCGCGGACGTGTTGCGGACGTGTCGCGGACTTGCGCACAGGGGAAGGAGGAGAGGGACAGGGGAAGGGAGGAAGGGGAAGGGAGGAAGGGGAGAGGGGTGGGGGGGGGGAAGGAGAGGGGAGGGAGGAGAGGGGAGGGAAGTGCCTGGTCCTCGTCCGACACAATCCGCACCGCGACGCCCGCCGCGGCCTAATCAATGATTATTTCGGACCTCACCCAATCAAGTACTACTGGAGACCCGCACACGCCACGCCCGCCGCGGCCTTCTCGCGAAGGGCCGCCACAAGCCGCTCCTCCGTCACGCAGTACACGCACACGTCAATCGAGAACTTTGCGCGCCGCAGCAGCGCCAGCAGCCGCTCGAGGGCCGAAGCGTGCGGGAAGAAGAGGGCGTCGCGAAACGTCGGCCGCGGCACGAGGCACAGCCGCTGCACCGCCTACTTATTAATTCACTGGGCGCCTGATTAATAATTAATTAAGAATGAGGCACAGCCGCTGCACCGCCTCGAGCAAGCGCCCCGCGGCCTCGAGCCTCGCCGCACACTCCTTTGGGTCTTAGCAATACTTGAGTCAACCACCAAGAATAGGCGAAGGCGTGACTGATTCATGAAGCGCGCTCCTTTGGGTCGGCGGCTGCGGCGGGGCTCTCCTCGGCGATGGCGCCTAATGGTTGATGAAGCAGGCGAGGTCTTAGACAATGATTCACTTGGCTGCGGCGGGGCTCTCCTCGGCGATGGCGCCTAATGGTTGATGAAGCAGGCGAGGTCTTAGACAATGATTCACAAGCTGTGGCGGGGCTCTCCTCGGCGATGGCGCCGCCCGGGCTGCGCGGGCCAGGGCTGCGAGGCTCGCCTGCGTGAAGAGTACGCCAGCCTCGGGGGCGGGAATGTTGTGCAGTGTCTTCCGAGCGCTGTGTGAGTACGAGGGAGGAGAATGCAGCGGCATACAGCCGAATACGCTCGAGCACAGTTGAGCCCGAGTCCCGCCTCGAGGCGCGGGTTGAAGGACAGGAATGCCGTCTCTCGCGCTTCTAGGCTGACGTGCTGCCAGATATGGGGGAGATACAGGAGAGATATGGGGAGATCTCGCGCTTCTAGCGGCTCGCTGCTCGTCCCCTTCATGACGATGGCGGCCCAGCCGCGCCGCGCCTAATTAACCAATAACTGACGTCTTTTAATTCATTCATTCCTGAACGACTGCGGCCCAGCCGCCGCCGCGCCTCGGCCGCCGCCGGCGCCATCTCCGGCGAAGTGGGGGGAGTGGCAAAAGCCTCGTCGGTGCCGTCGCCAGAGAGCCGCTCGGAGGGGGCGGCGGAGGAGGAGGCGGAGGGGGCGGCGGAGGAGGCGGAGGAGGGGGCGACGGAGGGGGCGACGGAGGGGTTGGCGGTGGGGGAGGCGGAGGGGGAGGTGGAGGCGGCGGAGGCGGCGGAGGCGGAGGCGCGAGGCGAGGTGAGGATGCTGCCGCCTCCCGGCAGCGGCTGGCGCTCCGCGAGGCGGCAGATCGAGGCGCGCATCGCCGCCGCCTGCTGCGCCGTCGCGGGAGGGAGACGCTCCAGCAGCCTAATCAGTTCTTAATTCACCAGTCATGACTCGCATTCCCTCGGAGGGGGAGGCTGCAGCAGCCCTACGTGTGTGAAGAGGCCGACGTCAGGGGGGGGGCTGGGAAGAGAGTACTGTGCCGTGTCTTCGCAGCACCGCGTGAGCACAGCGAGTGCAGCGGAGTGCGGTCGGATGCGGCGGAGTCCGTGTCCTCTCGAGCGCTGGTTGGGAGACAAGAGCACGCGCCTTCCGTCTAAAGACGCCGCTTCTGCTCGCGAGATATGGGGAGATACGGGGGGAGATGTGGGGAGATCTTCCGTTTCTAGGCCCCGGCAGCCTCTCGAAGGCCGCGAGCGAGCGGACGAGCGGGGAGGTAGCGGCGCCGAGGCCTGCAGAGAGGGCGGAGGGTGGTGCACGCTTCGGGAGGGCAAGGAAGGATGCCAAGGGGAGGGCAGGGAGGAGGCCAAGGGGAGGGAGAGGGGGGGGGGAGTAGAGTGTGGGAGGGAGCGGGGGGGAGGAGGCCAAGGGGAGGGAGGGGGGGGGGGAGTAGAGTGTGGGAGGGAGCGGGGGGGAGGAGGCCACAAGCAGGGAGGGGGGGGGGGGGGGGGGGAGTAAATTGGTTAAGTGAGCGGGGGAGGAGCGAGGCCAAGGGGAGGGAAGGGGGGGGGGGCCGGGGAACGGAGGGGAGGCCGGCGCGGAAACCGCCTGGCGGCAGCGCGGCTTCCCCCGACAAGTCCAGCTCCGGCACCTGCGGCGCCAGCAGAATGGATCAGTTGATGGTCCGTCAAACAACTCAATCGCTCCTCCCCCGACAGCCTCGGCGCCTGCAGCAAGGACTGGTCGTGCCCCGCCGCCGCCAGCACCGCGCCCGCCGCCGCCTCGAACCCCAAGGAGTCCGCTTTCAATCCACTGATTTCAGACCTCGCCTGCTTAATTAACTAATTCAGACCTCGAACCCCTCCGGAAGCGCCGCGCGCGCCCGCTCCGTCTGTCTCGCGGCGAGCCTGTTCACAGCTCTCTGTCTCCGTTCACAGCTCCCTGTTAGCTCCGTCTGTCTCGCGGCGAGCCTGTTCACAGCTCTCTGTCTCCGCCTCCCTCCATTCTGCGTTGCGCCCGCTCCGCCTCCCGCGCTGCTGCGGGCCGGGTGGCAGCCTTGACTGCCGCGAGGCCGCCCGGTGTCGCAGCCTTTGCCGCCTCCCTCTCCTGGTTAATGAGGATGGTAGTTGATTAAGTATGTGCCGCCGGGTGTCGCAGCCTTGGCCGCCTCCCTCTCCTGGACCGCAAACAGCCGAGATCTCCCGAGATCACGCGAGATCACCCGAGATCACCCGAGATCTGGACCCGCCAAGATCACCCGAGATCGAGACCGACCGAGCCTGGCCGAGGTCGGCCCCACCTCTCGCACGCAGCCGAGATCACCCGAGATCTGGACCCGCCGAGATGGCCCGAGACCAGCCGAGATCACCCGAGATCTGGACCCGCCGAGGTTGGCCCCTCCCTCTCCTGGATCGCGATCAGCCGCTCACGCGATGAGACGTGCTCCTACAGGAAGGTTCCAGGAAAGGTCTTGGAAAGGTCCGAGAAGTAGCCAAAGGCGACGAGGCGCGCTCCAGCTTCGGCTTCTCGGCCGCAGCGAGGGCGTCGAGGCGGCGCTGCAGCTGCTCGGGCATGGCGGTGTTGCTCGCACGTAGTGAGAGTAGAAAGGAGACGTTGTACATCCGCTTCCCCCCGCCGCCGCATGCCTCCTCCGCCGCCGCAGCCTCCGGAACCGGAGGCGCAGCTGCTGGCGGTTGGGAGGCGGCGAGGGCGGGACCAACGCCGAGGCCGGGAGGCAGCGAGGAGATCGGCGACGAGGACGGAGCGGGCTGCCGCGGAGAAGTGTCTGGGAAGTGTCTCTGAAGTGTCTCGGAAGTAGGGGCTCCGTGCTGCCGCGGAGAAGCGGGCGGCTGCGGCGGCGGCGGCGGCGGCGTCGGCGGTTCCGTGGCCGGCGCCTCTCCCTCTGCCGCTGCCGGCGGCGGTGGGGGCGCAGCGGCGAGAGCCTTTGACGGGGACTCGGCCTCCACTGGTGTGTCCGGTCGGAGAGCGGGTGGCGAGCAGGGCGGCGAGGAGAGGTGGGGCCCAGCAGGAGCCGGGCTAGGGCAGCGCGAGCGGCGTCGCTTGACGGCGGTCGGCGGCGACATAAGAGACCCATCTCGGCCTGTTGCTGCTTCTGACGCCGACATGCGCTCTCTGGAGGGTTTAGTGTCCGCCTGAGGTGGCGGCACGGCTCTCCTGAGCAGGCCACGTGGGACGTAGGTGGCCACCATCAGAAGGAGAACGAGCAGCGCCGTCAAGGCGATGAGAAGCGGCGGGATGTCGGGATTGAGCATTCGGGGTTGTGGGCGCTGGCGGGCGCTCAGTAAGACTTGAAAAAGAAAAATGTTTTTCTGATTGCCGAATCAGCATGTCACTCGTCGTCTCTCTGCTCCTCGCTCGGCCGGGCGGCGACTCGGGTGGTGCAGAGGCGCCGCCGCTGCGCGTGCGTGCGTACGAGGCGGCGCTGGAGCACGCCTGCCGTCGCCGCCACGGCCCGACGCCCGGGGCCGTACGTCGAGTCGGACAAACATTTGGCGAGAGCCAACCGAGCATCTTCACCGAGCATCATCGGAACGACCCGCTCTCCTGCAACGAGCCGCGAGGGGAGAGGCCATAAGCGCGTTCGCCGCCGCCGGACTCGTCGCCGCCTGCCTCGCGGTCTCCGCCCTCGCCGCTGCCATTGGTGCGCGCCACGCCCACCGCGCCTGGACTTGGGCTGCGGCCGGGGCGGTGGTGGCGATAGCCGCAGCCGCCATAGCGCTAAAGCGACGATGGCATCACCACACCTCGGGTGCGCCGGACCCACCGTCGCTATCGCTACCGCCATCGCCGCCTGGCGGGGGGGGCGGAGCCCCCGAGCCGGGACGGGGAGTGGTACGACGCACATCGCCGAGGTTACAGGAGTTGGCGCCCCGGCCGACGCGGGCAGAGTCGCCGCTGCCCGCAGCGCCCAAACGCAAGGCGCCGCGGAGCAAGTTGGCCCCTCCGACGGCCGGCGTCGCGGCGAGGGGCGCACCACAAGTCTCGCCGAGGAAGTGCCCTGCCTGCGACGAGATGATCACGCCCGAGCGGCAGACAGACTATATGTGGCGTAAGGCGCTGGCGCAACACCTGAACGGGCCGGCTCATGGCATGGCGATGGCTCCGTACGGAAAAAGAAAAAACCAACTCTCCGACCAAATCTGACAGGGCGATGGCGCATCACACTCCTCTCCTTAAAATCCCTGCGTGGTGACGTAGGTAGAGGCCGTAGAGGTCCTGACCTTCTCTCCTTAAAATCCCTACGTAGAGGTCCTGACCTCGGACTGACTACTCACCATGATGGCCTGCGCTGCATGGAGAGGTCCTCAGGGAGAGGTCCTCAGGCCGTCAGCGAGCTCACTTGATCTCCCCCGATGGGCTTTTAGCTACGACGCCTACGACGCAACACCACAAACCTGACAGCAGCCGCGTGTTTGTTGTTCGTACAAAGCCCCAGCTCGAGGTGGGCGGTGGCGGCCAACGTCGTGGACTGATGTGGTGTTGCTGTGCATAAATGTGTCTGTGGGGAGAGAGAAGATGTTTTAGTCACTTTTCCCTGATGTGCATCCCTTGCATCCTGTTGGCCTCCCAACTCGATGTCCCTTATTGCTTATAGACGTCCCTGTTTTGAGGGTGGTGCCCCTCCAGTGGGAGTCTTTCTTGACGCCGCGGCCGACACAGGACGCTGATCTAGCTGGAGCAAAAAAGAAATTCGCCGAGCTAAAAAACCAGAAAATATTCACTGAGAGGTTGATAGTAAAGTACCACCAACCACTTCCGGAGATGCTTGTGGCGGCTGTGCACACAACCACTTCAACAAATGTTGATGTTAAAAGATACCATTTCTGAGAGAAATTCATTTCCGTGCTTTGACCCGACAGGCGAGAGAGCTAGGCGCTCTCAGCGGCCCATGATTCACACACCCCAAGTACTGGTGAGTGAGCGGCGCGCAAGGCTGTAGTTGTCGCACACCACCTCCTCTTCCCCACTCTCGTTTTCGAGGATGCTCGCTCGAGAGGTCCTCACCAGAGGTCCTCACGAGAGGTCCTCGGGAGGCATCATGCTAAGCGCGTTGTCACCCCGAGAGCCCAGCTCTGACTGAGCCGAGAGCACCTGACGCGACGGCCTTCGATCCAGAGCCCAACCGATGACAAAACACTACTCGACAGGGCATGCCGACAGGTCCGATCAACACAAGCGGAGCAGGAGCGAGGTCCTCATGATGGAGAGGTCCTCAGCGGAGAGGTCCTCAGGCCGTCAGCGACCAAGCTCACCGGATCTCCCCCATGGGCCCAGCAGTTAAGGGGAAACCCGGTACACGGAGCCCTCTCGGAGACCCGTGTTTACTGTACGCCCTTTTCCCTGCGAACGCGCACCCCCGGGGCTCAGGGGCTCTCTAGCCCGCGTAACCCGATACCGATCATCCGGCCGCCGGCCCGCTGGGTGCGCTTCTCAGCTCCCCGGCCCTGGATGTGAGGTTAATGACTGCACTCCAAGTGCTCCAAGTGCTCCATATACTCGCACAACATGCCGCGCGCGGTCGCGTCATGGCGATATGGCGGGGGGTGCGCGGCGCCGCGCACACGGATCGCACACACACGTGCGTGCGCACCCACATACGAGTCGACTCCACAAGTCACACCAACGTACAGCAACGAATCGTACATTGCATCATCTGCGAGGGGGCTCTATGTAGAGAGGTGCGCAAAAGTCCCCACCGCCCCGCTCGCTCGCGCACGTGCGCCCGCCGCTCTCGACTTGCGCCAGCCTCGATGCTACGCCGGCTCAAACGCGAACTTGACAAACTTGTCGGCGTGGCCTTGCTTCATGCCCACGCTCTCCGCCACCGTGGCGCGCTCCGCCGCGTCCATCGTCCGCAAGTAGCGGAGGTCATCATAGCCCTGCTCCTCGAACGCCGCCGCGTACCGGCCCAGCCCGACCCCCTCGAGAGCCTGCACCACCGCCGGCATCCCGAGGGGCGGGAGGGGCTCTGCCGCCGGCATGCCGAGGGGCGGAAGCTCGGTCGCCGGGCCGCCCTGGCGCGGCGCAACGCGCGACGCACACCACGCCAGCAGCGCCGCGCACACCGCGCCGTCCTCGTCCGCCAAGTTGGAGGCGGGCTCCCAGGAGGGGGCATAGCAACCCTTCCACGCGACGAGGTACTCGACGCCGCCGCTCGGCCGGCGCCGCTCCGAGAGGATGCGGTCCACCTCGAACTCGGCCGCAGAGGCGGCGGCGGTGGAGGAGGCGGCGGCGGAGTGGGAGGTGGCAGCTGAGGCGGAAGTGGCGGCGCCGCCCGCGCCGGTCTCGACCTTCTGCCGCTTGCGGGGCGCGGTGCTGGCCTGCGGCGCTGATCTGGCTGCAGACCTGGCCGCCAGCTCAGCCTTGCCCTCTACCGAGCGCGCGTAGCGGAGGGCCGCCTCCTCCGCAGTGGCGTAGCGGCCGAGAGTGACGGTTGTGCCCTTGCGCCAAACTTGGACATAGTAGGGCGTGGCACCGTTGTTCAGCTTGCTCACGCACTTGAAGCCCGAGTTGCTCCGCTCGCTGGTGATGAGCTCGACGCCATCAAAGAGCACTGGCGGCGCGGCGGCAGGGAGTGGCGCGGCGCGCTTGGCGGGGCGAGGCGTCGGCGGAGCGTTCCTTGCCGCCAGGTCGGCGATGCCCTCCGGCGTGGCAGCGTAGACTCGCGCCGCCTCCTCTGCGGTGGAGTAGTAGCCGAGAGTGACGGTGGTGCCTCCGCGCTGCACCGAGACTCGGTAGGGCGTGGCACCGCTGCCCACTTTGCTCACGCCCTTGAAGCCCGTGCTGCTCCGCTCGCTCCTGATTAGCTCGCTGCTGCTGAGCTCGGAGTTGGAGGGGAGCTGCGGCTGTGGCGGCGGTGGCGGCGCATCCCTTGCCGCCAGGTCAGCAATGCCCTCCGGCGTCGCCGCGTAGGCCCGCGCCCCCTCCTCCGCGGTGGCGTAGCTGCCGAGAATGACGGTCTTGCCCTTGCGGGACACTTGGACACTGTAGGGCGTGGCACCGCTACTCGTTTTGCTCACGCACTTGAAGCCCGTCTTGCTCCGCTCGCTCCTGATCAGCTCGCTGCTGCTGAGCTCGGAGTTGAGCTGCGATTCTGTCCCCGGACCTGGCGCCGTCGCATCCGCCGGCTCCGCCACTGCCAACTCCGCACCCTTCTCCAGCCCGGCCGGCGGCGGCGGTGCTGCTTCTGTCGCCTCCGCCACCTCTGCGCCCCCCGCCGCCGCCCCGTCCGCACCTGGTGGCGCTGCGAGGCCGCAGATGCCGAGGTCCCACTTGATGATCACTGAGGTCCCCGCTTTGATCTTAGTGAAGCGGGACGTGTGCTCGCTGCACGCACACGGCATGGGCAGCTTGAGGACGGTCCCGGCGGGGTAGTCGGCAGGGAGCGTGAGGCGCAGCTTGGCGATCTGCGGCGCGTTCGCGTCCTCGCGGTCGTACGCACGCTCCCAAGGCAGGTCGCGCGGGAGCAGCACGAAATTCGCGGGCGCCATCGCCCTGTCAAACAAGAAAGAAAGAATTTAAAGAATTTTACAACAAAACTCCCTCGCACAACACTGGGCACAGGACTGGGCACGGGACTGGCTCGCACTGGCACGAACACAGGTACACCACGGGAGCCGCCTAAGCGACTCCTGCGAGGGTGGCGAGGCACTTAGCTCCGTGCACCCGCCCACCCCCGCCACAGGCAAGCTCATTCACGACCTGCTCTGCGATGGCCGTGTGAAGAACGACTGAGATGCGCTGCTTCTGCAGCCCCAGCCAGCTCTTGGTGGTCCAAGTCACCTCATCGAGGTACTGGGCCCGCGTCAGCTTGTTCTGTAGCACGTCCGCCGCTCTCCGGAGGATCTCACGGACCCCCTTTCCGAACCCGCCGAACGATTCGAACAGCAGCAGCTGCACTTCGACGCCCTTGTCTTCCCTGGCGTAGCGATAGTCCCCGCCGTAGTGCGCTGCCGCTCGGCTTCCTCCTCGGCCGCGAGTTCCTGCGTTCTCGTCGCGTCCATGTACTCGACCACGCCCTCCCTTCTCGGAATGCGGTAGAGGAGGGGCTCACCACTCGCCCCGACGCGCGCGGTACCGCCGGCCGCGCCGCCCGGCCGAGGGGAGCACGGCTCTCTGGGCGTCGGCCAGCCACCGTGCTGGCTGTGAGGCGACTCGGGGCGGGTCGGCGGGGAGGGAGGTGAAGGCGGCGGGGAGGCGAGGGGGGTGGAGGGAGGAAAGGGGGGAGGAAAGGGGAGAGGAAAGGGGGGGATGGCGGCGGCGGTGAGAGGCGGCCGGGGGGGATGGAGGGGGGAGAGGGTGGCGGCGGCGGTGGGAAGGAGAGGGTTGCCATTCGCGCCGCCCGCAACGGAAGCAGCGCAGCCGCCAGCAGCGCCGCACGCGACGTAGCCCCCAGCGCAGCTCGCGGCAGCGCCGCAAGAATGAAGGGTGGAGTCGTCCCGGATGCTCTCAGAGAGGCTGATACCGGGACAACAAAGAGAACAACGGAACGGCGGTGCCTCGCAGGAGGAGCAGTGGCGGCAGCGGGGGACAGAGACGGCAGAGGCAGGGGCGTCGGCAGCGGAGGTGGGGGCGGCGGAGGCAGAGGCAGAGGCGGAGGCACAGATGGTGGGCTGCTGCGCGGGCCGCTGCTCGGGCTGCTGTGCGGGCTGCTGCTCGGGCTGCTGCTCGGGCTGCTGCTCGGGCTGCTGCTCGGGCTGCTGCTCGGGCTGCTGCTCGGGCTGCTGCGAGGGCTGCTGCGAGGGCTGCTGCGAGGGCTGCTGCGAGGGCTGCTGCGAGGGCTGCTGCTCGGGCTGCTGCTCGGGCTGCTGCTCGGGCTGCTGCTCGGGCTGCTGCTCGGGCTGCTGCTCGGGCTGCTGCTCGGGCTGCTGCGAGGGCTGCTGCGAGGGCCCCTGCGAGGGCCCCTGCTCGGGCTGCTGCTGCTGTGAGGGCTGCTGCTCGGGCTGCTGCTCGGGCTGCTGCTCGGGCTGCTGCTCGGGCTGCTGCTCGGGCTGATTTAAAGAAAATGGCGTGCCACCCGCGGCGGCCATGAAATCTCCCGGGAAGATGACTCAGAGGAGGACGAACCAGTGGAAATTCAGTTGTCAGATGTCACGATGCATCCGAAGGGGACCCCAGCGCCGGCATCATCCGTAGAGGCACGAGTGTTCGAAGAGAGAGTGGACCTGAGCAACAACATGACGTGTAGGCAAATGATCGGAGTGGGAGTCAGAAATGTGGTCCTTGCGCGAGGGGAGCTTGATAGACTCGAGGGGCCAGGATACGCCGCGAGGAGGACGGAGTTGCGCAAGGCGAAAGAAGCCGCGAGAACAAGGGACCGGCAGGCGGCGGCGTCGCAGGACGTGGCAGAAGAGAACGACGCGACAGAGGAGGAAGTGACAAGGGAGAGACCGACGAGAGTGGGACGGCCGCGAGGTGGCATGAAGGTTGCAGCGAGAAGCGGCGAGAGACTGCGAAAAGAGATACGAAGAGGCAGACTCCCCAGGGTGGGCGACGGCTAGCGCATCACACTCCTCTCCTTAAAATCCCTGTGTGGTGGCGGCGTGCCGTTCTCCCATCCCTCCCTTGGGTTGTGTGTTTTCTTTCTTTCTTTGAAATCTCCCGGGGGGGATGGGAGAACGGCACGCCATGAAACCCGCGGCACGTGAGCCCGCGCCGTCCGCACGAGACCTCGAGAGGCCGAGTTTCTTGTTTTTCACGGACGACCCACGCCGGAACAGACCCGCGAGATGTACCTGCGTTTTATGTGTGGATAGTGCGTCTGTGGAATCTCTCTCGGTCTCGCACACAAAATCCGCGAACGAAGATGCGTCCGCCGCGACTTGAATGAACTCTACGCACCCTTGCCCATCGCGAAGAACCCCTCCTGGTCATCCTCCAGCAGCCGCGCCGCGAGCAGCGAGGCGCGGTCTCCCTCCCCGCCGCCCGCCGCCGCTCGGGCCGCCGACTCTCCGCCCGCAGCGCCCTGAAGCGCCTCGGCGAGGAGCGCGGCCGCCTCTTCCCGCCGCGCCTCCCAGCGGAGTGTGCGCAAGCACGCGGCGAGCTGCACCGCGCACTCGCGCTGCTCGCGCGGGCTTGTGGCCGACGGGTGCGCCTCCCCCACGATCCGCAGCCGCTCGGTCGCGCCGAGCGTGCGCACCTGCGTCGAGGCAGGGCTGTCAGGCTGCCGGGGGGCGTGGTGGCGCGGGATCGAGTGGTGCGCGCGCCGAGGTGATGCGGCTGGCTGCGAGGAGGGCGGGAGCTGTGTGGCCGGCGAGGAGAGAGGAAGAGGAAGAGGGAGAGGGAGGGAGAGGGAGGGAGAGGGAGAGAGGGAGAGAGGGAGAGAGAGAGAGAGGGAGAGAGAGCAGAGAGGAGAGGAGAGGAGAGAGGAGAGGTGTCTCGGCAGTGCCACGCACGACGTCGCCCGCCGCCGCGTGAACCGCGAGCAGGTTGCGCAGCATCCTGCTGCACCACATCGCCGGCGTCATCGGCCGCTGCCGCAGGCTGCGCAGCAGGATCCGGCCGCGCTGGAGGCCGCCGTCGACAGTGCGCCCGCCGAGCGCGTAGTCGAAGGTCATGCCCTTGCATGGCGAGGGGCGGCGGGCATGGCGGGTGCGGGAAGAGGGAGGGGGGCGGGCTCCCACACTTCGGAGCGCTGCCCACTACCTCTCGGCTACCCCCTCGAACCGCGTTGCGCGCCACCAGCTCCGCCGCGCCGTCCGCGTCAAGGATCGAGCCGCCTCCAAACGCGTCAACCACAAAGCCCAAGCTGCGGTCCGCGGGCGCTACCAGCAGGTGCGCCGGCGCATTCAGGCCCTGCAGTGGAGCGGCGGCGTCGGTATGGACGCCCGGCCTTGGGTAGGGGAGGGCGAGGCCCAGCCGCGCTGCTGGTGCGAGCCCGGCGCGTCGGCGGGGAGGCGCGTGTGTCGCTAGCAAGGGGTGCAGGGAAAGTGTCTCGGTCGTCCCTCACCACCATCGGTAGCCCGAGCCTCTCACAGCACTCGCAGTAGACGAGTCCCAGCGAGATGGGGATGCCGACCCTCCGCTGCAGCACCGCGTCGACAAACGAGTTGGCCGGATCGTAGTAATCGGCCTCGCTCGAGCCGGCGAAGAAGGCAGATCCGTCGTCGTCGGGCGCGCCAGAGCCAAAGAGCGTTGCGCCGACCGCCGCAGCGACTGCATGCTCGTCCGCAGCGCTTCCGACGAGCTCAGCGAGGCGCACACGCGTCGACGATCGCTCCGCGAGCTCGGCGATGCTCTGGTCAATATTCTCTCTTATCTCGCCGACATCCTCCTCGTGCCGCTCCTCAGCCGCGATCAGGACGGCGAGGTCGAACGCCCGCACTGGCTCCGGCGCGGCCAGGGCCGTAGTCAGCTTCTGCCTAGCCTCTGAGGCGGAGCGGAGCTCGGCAGAGAGGATGCTCACCGCGAGCATCAAAGTTTTTAGGAAGGCATGAAAAAATCACGACAAAGTTTTGCGGTGGTGGTCGGGCGCATGGAAAATGATGATGGAGTCCGGCCGCGGGTGACTAGGGAAGTTCGCTCAGGATGTGTGGCAGCCGCCCTGTTGGCTGAGTGTCTTGTCTTGTGGTTCTGTGTGTCGCTCCTGTGTGACCGTCATCGCCCGTCTACGGAAGGAGCCTCAGCGTCCCACTGAACGACGACGAGCTAGAAGAGGCCATGGAGGCAGTGTCAGTCGATGAAGACGACTATGAGGCGATGCTCGACGAGAGCATCTGCGAGCTCTTTCCCACGAGCGAGGAGCAGGAGGCCTTCACGGACGATGCGGTGGGCGAGATCTATCCGCTGGCCTGCTTCAAGCGCGGCGAGACGGATATCTCGAGGATTGCGGGAACGCACAACGATGAGGACCTAGGCCGCCGCCTATTCCAGGCGGAGGAGGCAGGGCTTCCCGTTGAGGCGGCATCAACGCCGCGCGGCATCAACGACACGTTTGACAGCTCGCTCGCCCGCTGCTCTTCTGCGGATCGGCCCACAAGCACACAGGACGCCGCCCCGCCATGTGTCGAGGTAGTGGTGGGAGGCTTGGGGCAAAAGGGCATCCTTGCCGACAACGGACTGGCCCTCACATGCTTCTCCCTCGTGACGGTGAGCCCGCCCCCTGAGACGGCGCTTGCGACCATGTGTGACTGGGCCAAGGTGAAGGAGCTTTGCCCGGAGAGCTGCGCTGTCGCGGACGAAGAGGCGGTAGAAAGAGCCGAGCTGGAGGAGGCGATCGGCATGCTGGAGCAAATGCAGCCCGCGAGCGAGGTTGAAGACGACGCCAGGACGGCAAAGTGGACGCGCGCAGAGGACCGACAGGGGCGCGACAGACGTCGACTCGACAAACCCAACTGCTGAACTTGGCCGAGCAGTTGGGCCAAAGCCTGTAAATCAGCCTGTATGTGACGCCTGGTCGGACGCCTGGTCGGACGGGGCAGAGGACCGGATGGGGCGCGAGAGACGTGGATGGTTTGGGGAGTACGGCGCTTGAAAAAGGCAAGCGAACCACCCCCCCACCACACACACACACACACTCACGAAGAAGCCGGTCATGGCAACGCCACAAAGTCTCGCACTCCCGGCTTCGACCGGCCCCCGCAAGATGCTCGCGGCAGCCCCACCCAACGACGCACACCTCAGCAGCGACGCACCTCAGTACCAGTCGAAGTACCCGCGACCCTCCAGTACCAGCGGCCTCACAGTGGCAGCGACCTCAGTATCAGCGACCACACAGTAGCGGCGGCCTTGATGCGAGCGACTTCAGTACCAGCCGTGCTCGCGCACCATGCGGTTGAACGCCTCCCTCGCCTCCGCCTCGGAGTAGTCGTCGCGCCTGTCCGATTAATAACTAATGATGAGCTATTCATTAGTAATCGCCCCGGAGTAGCCGCCGCGCCTGGTCGGGGCAGTGCCGCAACGCCTCGGCTGCATCTCTGCACACCTCTTGGTCTCTCGGCGGCATCTCTCTCTGTTTCGCCTGCTCGGGTCGATGCGGGCGCCGCCCGCGAGCATGTTCGTGCGGATGCCGAGGAGCACCTGAGATATGGGGAGATATGGGGAGATATGGGGTGATATGGGGCGAGCATGTTCGTGCGGATGCCGAGGAGCACCTGAGATAGGGGGAGATATGGGGAGATATGGGGTGATATGGGGCGAGCATGTTCGTGCGGATGCCGAGGAGCACCTGAGAGGAGTCCCACGCCCAACGATGGCTTGGCCAACGCCTCACCGGCGCCTCTGCGGGTGCGGGGGAAGAGCTCCCCATATCTCCCCATATCTCCCCATATCTCGGAGGCGCACCGACTCCATTGTCATGGTCTCCCCATATCTCCCCATATCTCCCCATATCTCCCCATATCTCGGAGGCGCACCGACTCCATTGTCATGGTCGGCGTCCAGCCTATGGCTGTTCTTCTCAACGTGAGTGGCAAGCATACACAGCTCATTCTTCCTCCTCGTGCGGCCGGGCCTTGGTTGGTCAGCATCTCAGTGCAGTGCCGAGATCTCCCCATCTCCCCCCATCTCTCCCCATATCCTGGGCCTTGGTTGGTCAGCATCTCAGTGCAGTGCCGAGATCTCCCCATCTCCCCCCATCTCTCCCTATATCCTGGGCCTTGGTTGGTCAGCATCTCAGTGCAGTGCCGAGATCTCCCCATCTCCCCCCATCTCTCCCTATCCTGGGCCTTGGTTGGTCAGCATCTCAGTGCAGTGCCGAGATCTCCCCATCTCCCCCCATATCTCCCTATATCCTGGGCCTTGGTTGGTCAGCATCTCAGTGCAGTGCCGAGATCTCCCCATCTCCCCCCATATCTCCCTATATCCTGGGCCTTGGTTGGTCAGCATCTCAGTGCAGATCGACCCCCCGATGGTGACGTGGCCTGTGAGAATGATTAACTAATTATGAATTAATTATGAATTAACTAAGAGCCCCCGATGGTGACGTGGCCTGTGGGAATGATTAACTAATTATGAATTAATTATGAATTAACTAAGAGCCCCCGATGGTGACTTGGCCTGTGCGGAAGGCGAAGCGCGGCCGCAGCACGCGCACATACGGCGGCGCCGACGGGAAGGAGGAGGGGAAGCGGACCGAGAGGACGACGCGTCTGCCCGGCACTCGCTTCAGGTCGGCTGCGAGGGGCGTGCCAGCCTGGTAGAGTAGTTGGTATGTACTTAGTGGTGGTGGTGGGGGTGGTGGGGGTGGTGGTGGTGGTGTTGCAGGTCGGCTGCGAGGGGCGTGCCAGCCTAGGAACGCTCATCATGGCCCCATCGCAATAATCACAATAATAATCATAATCATAATCATAACAATAATAACAATAGCGGTAGTAGTAGTAGTGGTAATAATAGTAACAATAATATTAGGCACGCTCATCATGAACCCCTCGCTGTGGCTGTCTCTCGGCTGTCTCTCGGCTGTCTCTCGGCCTCGAAGTTGAAGAACTCGACTTCCCAATGGTACGCGTCCGAGTCGTCCGGCACGGAGACAGAGATGCCTTGCCCGTGAGCGGTGTCGGACCGCTGCAGCGCCTGAAGCTCCCGCATGATCCGCTTGATGGCCCCTTGAGAGCCAGCCGCGCGACCGAACGCGCCGCCTCCGCCGCCTCCCCCTCCCCCCGCTCCCCCGCCTCGCTGCCGCTTCGAGGCTGGCTGGCCATGCCCCCGAGGCACCCCGCCTCCTCCTCCTCCTCCTCCTCCGCCGCCGCCGCCGCCGCCGCCTCCGCCTCCGCCGCTGCTGCTGCCAGCGGCGGAGTCGCTCTTGGACAGCTCCGTCACGTCGCGGATGGAGAGGGGCTTGCCGCAGGAAGGGCACCCGATGTCTGCAGCGAGCTTTTCGCCGAGCTCGGCGACGACGTGCGCCGCGAGGCAGCGGCGGTGGTGCCGCTGCCGGCAGCCCGACTGCCGGCATTCGTTCAGCACGTACGCCAGCGGGCCGCGCGGGACAAAGGTGCGACAGAGGACGCAGATGTGCTCCGGAGGGATGGCGGGCGGCGCGGGATCGGTGGCATTCGTCAGGTCGACGTCGGTGCGCGTGGCGGAGGCGGAGGCGGAGGCGCCGCTGGCGGAGGAGGAGGCGGAGGCGGCGGAGGAGGAGGCGGCCGCAGCGGTGGCGGAGGAGGCGGAGGACGAGGAGCCGGCGGAGGAGGAGGTGGGCGCGGTGCGGCGCGCCGTGGTACCGGCGGCGGGCGCGGGCTCCTCCTCGTCCGAGCTCAGTTGGATCACCTCCGTTGCACCGCTGGGCGCCATTTTGCGCGAGAAAAAGAATTTAAACAACCAACTCTCTCTCACAGCAGACAGGCTCGACACAGGTGCGAACTGGCGCGTGCTAGTACTATCACCGGCACACCACCGGAGCCGCCTAAGCGACTCCGTTAAGAACGGCAATGCACTTAGCTCCGTGCACAATGCCGCTGTCCCCGCACGCTAGCTCGTTCACCGTCTGCCACGCCACGGCGGTGTGGAGAACGACAGACAAGCGCTGCATCTGCAGCCCGTGCCAGTTCTTGGTGGTCCATGTGACCTCATCGAGGTGCTGAGCGTGCGAAAGTTTGTTACTCAGCTGGTCCGCCGCCTGCCGAAGAATTCTGCGGACGCCGTCCCCGAAGCCGCCGAACGTCTCGAAGTCGAGCAAACGCAGGTCGCAATTCTTCTCCCGCGCGAACCGGTAGTCGCCCTTCTCGTAGCGGGCCGTCACAGGTGCCCCCGCCTCCGCCTCCCCCTCACTCTCCCCCTCCTCCTCTTCCGCCGCCGCCGCCTCGGAGAGTGCCGCCGCCTCGGCGCCAGCCTTGATGGCCCCGCGGAGCGTGGCGAGCAGAGGGGAAAAAGAATTTTCCGACCACGTCGGCACACGCACGATTCACACGATGGTTGAAGCGAGAATCGGAGAGAGACTGCGAAGAGAGATAGGAAGAGGCAGACTCCCTAGGGTAGGCGACGGCTAGCGCATCACACTCCTCTCCTTAAAATCCCTGTGTGGTGGCGGCGTGCCGTTCTCCCATCCCTCCCTTGGGGTGTCTGTTTTCTTTCTTTCTTTTTCTTTCGATTCACACGACAGACAAGGCGCAGGCGACGGCTTCCTTAGAAGCCGTTGCCCTCGCCATAAAGGAAGTCGTCCTCAGGCAGATGATCGAATCCGCCGTTTCAGCAGCTCCGGCCCAACCATTCCGGCCACCGACGGGATGGCGAGCAAGAGGAAGAGCACGCACATGAGCCAAAATGTGCCCGCCGTCCGGGCACAAATAGTTTTTCTCGCGAACACGACACGGAAACTCAGCCTGGGGCCCGTCGTGTCTACACACTGCCGTCGGTCATTTCACCAAGGGCAGGGGGACGGAGCTGGTCCGCTGGTCTACGAGATTTCAGGCGGTCTTTTTGTTCCTGGGTCTTCTTGCAGGTGGCAAACGTTTTTTCTTGGCAAAACAGATGTGGCTCTCGAGCACAGAAGATGAACTCGACGGACCGCCGTCGACCGACACCGGATCATGTAGACAGAGTTGCGGGAGGTTCATTCACGCGCGCTCTGTTCAGTGCTCTCGGCACCCGGCGTGCGGCGAGGATCGACTCGAGACCACGCACCACGGACGATTGCGGGTCGGGGTTGGCTTGTATCGGTTGCGACTAGCGTGTTAGCTGTTACTCAGTGTGTGAGCTGTCGTGTGGATCCTGACCTCTCAGTCTCACGTGTGCGCCCGCGCGCCGCGGGGGCGTTAGGCTGAACAAGCTTTTCCTCTCGCACCCCGTCTCTTTTCCTTTCCTTTTTTCTCTACAGCACCCTCTCTTTTCCTCTCTATTTCCCCGGGGAAACCATCAAATTTTCCGGGCCCCCGCGCGCGTGTTTTTGTCTCGGTGTGTGTGACCGCTGTGAGTGTGTTATCTCGGTTCGGGGTCAGGGGGTCTGGTCGGAATATCTTGCCCCATGCCCGCAGTACGCGTTCTTCCGTCAATTTTCGGGTCGAAAACACAACACTCCAGAAGAGCTTGGGCGGTGTGAGCTCTCACCGCCCGCGGACCGCCGACCCCCCTTGGCACGCTCCGTGGCAGCCTCTGTGCTGCTCACAAGCCGCCCCTCTGCTCAACCGCCGCGCCTCGCCGCTCGCGCTCTCTCTCTCTCTCCTCTCACGTGGCGACCACGCCGGTGCCCGTCGCACACAGCCGCATGGCCGCCCTCCCGCCGCCCCGCCTCCCGGGGCCTCCCCTACTTTGGTCCAACCGCAAGCTTGCCGCCGCCGCCGCGGTTCCCCGACCCGCCGCGCTTCTTCGGCTTGTCGTTGCGCCCGTTGCCGCCGCCCGACGCTGCCGAGCCGCCCGCCTCCTTCTTGTGCCCCCCCGACACCTTGCCGGCCGCCGCCCCGCCCTCCCGGCCCGCCCCAAACCCCAGCTCGTCCTTGCCCGGCACCGCCTCTGACGCGACCCAGCCTGGGATGAGCCCGCCGCCGCCGCCGCCCCCGCTGCTAAACAGCGAGTGCAGGTTCGACCCCCCCTCGCCGCTCGGCCCGCCGCCGCGGCCCATCGCACCGCCGCCGCCGCCGCCGCCGCCGCCGCCGCCTCCGCCGCTGCCTCCGCCACCCGTGCCCTGCAGCAGATTCTGAAGCTGCGACGACAGAGGCAACGACGCGTTGGACAGCGATGCGCCTCCCAGCCCTGCGAGCGCCCCTCCTCCTCCTCCTCCTCCTCCGCCGCCGCCTCCACCGCCTCCGCCGCCGCCTCCCCGGTGCGAGAGCAGGTCAGCGCCGAGGCCGTTGACTCCATTCCCAGCTCCTCCGTTTGGAGGCGGGCCGCCCTCCGCCCAGAGCTTCGACGCCATGCCCGCCGTTGGTGGCGCCTAGGCCGGCGATCGGGTCGATCCCGCCGAGGGCCAGACCTCCCAGCCCGCTGCTCGCGCCCAAAAACAAAATTGTTACATTCGGCAGCTG
>NW_005200589.1:133845-135613 GCF_000372725.1 Emiliania huxleyi CCMP1516
CGGCTGCCGGGCGCGCCCGGGGGTGCATGCGGCGGCGGCGCCTGCAAGCCTGTGCCCCTGGGTGGAGGAGTCGGCTTTTGCTTGCCTTGTGCGCTCGTGTCGAGGCGCACGCTTCTGAGTTCTTGCAGCTCGGAGGGTGTCGCCGTCGGCGGCGCCTCGTCTGCGCCGCTCTCCATTGCGAAGGAAGCGCGCGAATCGGGAGGTGGCAGGGTCCGTCTCTGAGCTAGGCTCCTCGCCGCCGAGGCCGGAGAGGAGGGCTGGTGGGGGCCGTGGGGGTGGTGGGGGCGGCGGGCGCGCGGGGGCGGGGGGGGGGGAGCAGGCGAGGGCGCGAGGCGGGGGAGAGGGAGGGGGGGGAGGTGCGGGAGGGGCTTGGCCGGCCGGCGCCTCGAAGCCCGAGCCGAGCAACAGCGGGTCGAGGTCGCCGCTCAGGTTGAGGGGAGGGCCAAGCGAGTCGCCCGACATCGACGCGAGAGACGACGTTGCGGTGCCGCCGCCGCCGCCCAGAGAAGCGATGGCGCTGCTGCCGAGCAAACTGCTCGGTCCACTCGAATGCGCGGCCACCGTCGGGTGTGGCGGCCCCGCCCCTCCGCCCCCTCCGGGCGCCGACAGCCAACTCCCTCCTCCTCCTCCTCCCCCCCCTCCCCCTCCCCCTCCTCCTCCCCCTCCCCCTCCGCCGCCGGCCTCTGCAGGCGCCGCCGGCTGCTCCATCGCCGCCGCAGCGGCACTGCGCTCCACCCTTGTGAGGGGCGGCCGAGCGACCGAGCATGACCCAACCGACCCAACAGCGCCGGGCGGGCCGCCCACCCCGCCAACCGCGCGCCCGCCGCTCGCCGCACCATGAGCGGCCGCCGCCGCCGCCTCGGCCGTCACCTGTGCCGACGCTGCCTCCCGCGCGGCCGCGGCCGCGGCGGCGACGGAGGAGTGGGGGGCGGGCGGCGCGGCGCCGTGATCGGAGAGGGGAAGGTCCGGGTCGGAAGAGACGGACGGCATGCGAGAGCCGGCCACCTGCGCGGGAGAGGTGCACTCGCGCTCAATCTCGCTCAATCTCGGGCGATCTCGGGCGATCTCGGCCACGCGCTCGGGGGAGAGGTGCTGCTGCCCGTGTGGGGCGGTGGGGCTGCGCAGCGCTACACGCAGCGGTCTAGTGCCGGTGTCTCAGTCAGCGAGGAGTGGCGTCGTGTCTGCTGGCCGGAGCCAGTCGCACGCAGCGTGTGCGTGCGTCGTGGGGCCGTCCTCGGTGCTACGAGGTGGTGTGCGCACGACTCTCTGGAGGGCCTGCCTGGGAGAAGGGCCCATATCTCCCCATATCTCGCCCAGATCTCGCCATATCTCCCCAAACCTGCCCTGGAGACGGGCCCGCCGGGACCGAGGCCGCCGGCGCAGGCGCGTGCATCGCCTTGAGCTTGCGCCCATCGAGGTGGACGCCATCGACGGCGAGGATGGCCTGGCGCGAGGGGGGGGGGGGGGGGGAAGTGGGAAAGGGGGTCGGAAGGCCCCCCCCGGGGGGCGCATTTCGGCGCATCATCTCCCGTCTCGGCTGCTCCCCCTCGACCCATTTTTCCCCAAATCTCCCCCAATCTCCCCACATCTCCCCATTTTTTTTGGCTGGTCCGCCTCGTCCCATATCTCCCCATATCTCCCCACATATCGGGCCTGCTCCGCCTCGTCCCAAATCTCCCCCAATCTCCCCACATCTCCCCGGATCTTTCACCTGTTCCGCCTCGGCCCATATTTCCCCATATCTCCCCACATCTCCCCCCATTTCCCC
>NW_005200589.1:135713-165713 GCF_000372725.1 Emiliania huxleyi CCMP1516
ACCAAGAGGAGTGCAGAGATACAGACGAGGCGTTACGGCACTGACCCCGACCAGGCGAGGCGACTACACCGAGGCGAGTACTAATGAATAGATCATCATTAGTTATTAATAGGACAGGTACGACGACTACTCCGAGGCGGAGGCGAGGGAGGCGTTCAACCGCAGGGGGGGGGGGGAGTGCGTGGCGAGGCTGATACTGGCCGCGGGCGGGCGCAGCGAGGGTGGGGAGCCGTCTCGGAGGTGTCCAACGCGCCTTGGCCTCGCGTGCGGCCTGCTCCTTGCGCTCCTTGGCCTCGCGCGCCTTCTTCTCCGCCTGCATCTTCTTCATCCTAACGGAGGGGCGGGAGCGTGGGAGCGAGCGACCGCTGCGGCGGGCGCGGAGGTGGAGGCGCTCACTCTTGCGGGTCCGGCGTCACGAGTTTGACGTTGGCGTCGTCATAGGGCGTGCGACAGGCCGGGCAAAGGCCGTTCAGGTCCTCCTTGATGTGCCGGTAGCAAAACAGGCAGATCTGGTACCCACACTTGCAAGGCCAAAAGTTGCGCTCGGTGATGTCGAGGTCCTCCATGCAAAGCGGGCAACCTGCGCGCCGCGCGCGCTGGCCCTCAGAGCCGTGCCTTGGGAAGCGGAGCGCGTCGCTGGCGCGGCGCTGGCTGCGGGCCAGCGGCGAGCAGCGCAAGGCATTCCGAGCGGCGCTCTGGCGGCGCACAGGGGACAGTGCAGCGTCTCTCCCGGGCTGCGCAGAGGTGGGCGCTGCGCTCACAGTCTTCCGTCTCCATCAGGTCCGGTGCCATGCTGCTGCCCTGCGCGGCCGCCTCCCGCCCCCTCCGCAGCGAGAGAGCGCGCGCGGGTGTGACGGCCGGCGGTGGCGCGCGCTGCGCGCTGTCTCGAAGCCGCTGGCGGCCTTGTAGCGTGCAGACTTCGTCTCTTCACGGCAACTCTCCTCACGGGACACCTCCGGCGTACACCATTGCAACTGGCTCGCCCTCGCCGAAGCCTTCGTCAGCGAGGCATCCCGGCGGGGCGGCCGCTACAAGACGGGCAGGTGCAAGAACCACAAGTGCTGGCGCGAGGCGATTCGGTTCGTCGTAGTCTGGCGCCTTATTGAATGCGATCCCATGCATGCGGGATGATATGAAGATGGAGACGTGGGCGATGCGCATTACAGTTCAGCGCCGCCTCGGCCTCCCGCTCGATGTTGCCTGCCAGGCGGTGGAGGCGGGCAAGAAGGCGCCAAACGGCAAGCCGCACGAAGAACTCGGCGCGATGCCGCAATGGTCAACCCGCGTGCGAAGCACGCGACAAGACACAAATACCTGCTCAAACGACTCGTCAAGACCCTTCGCTCGGCGTGGGGCATGCTCATCGAGATGGAGCCGACTGCACACCTCAGTTACAGCAACCCAAAACAACCTGACGTGGCGGCGGCGAACATCGGCAAAGGGCATGAGCGCTCTGCCACTCTCAGCGCGCCTCCTGGACGAGCTGTGGCTGGGGATTTAAGTCACGTGCAGTGCAGCCCAGACGTCAACGCGCCGGGCCGCCCTCGAGCCGCACGCCGGGGTCTTTCCCTTCAGATTGATGGTCCCAGAGTGGGTGAGATATGTGCGTACCATGTCCGCCTCCGAGCTTGTAGAGGGCTGAGTTCCCCTTTGCTATAACCGTCTTTTTTGGCTTTGCGTGTTGTCGCGTGTTCGAGTCGCGTGAGTTTAAGTCACGTGCAGTGCAGTCCAGACGTCATTCGCCGGGCCAGCCACAGGGGGCGGTCTTTCTTTGTTCCCTTCTGGCTTCTCAGACTCAAGATTGATCGTGAAGCGACCACGCTACAAAACATACAACCCAAGGGAGGGATGGGAGGACGGCACGCCGCCACCACACAGGGATTTTAAGGAGAGGTGTGTGATGCGCTAGCCGTCCTTTGTACATTTCCTTGCGTCAATGCATCCTCGTTTCTTTTCCCAGCCTCTGACTCATCGTGGTGCCCGCATCAAGCGCTCTCCACCGCCGCCGCTCTCTGCCAGCAGAGCCCTGCCCGCACGCTCACCGCCGCCGCCCTCCCGCCTGCAGAGCGATGGCAAAGCCCAAAGGCGGCTCCGCCGCCGCGCCCACGCACGCCGCGCCGCCGCCGACGAAGCGGCTGCCGGCCGGCGCCAAGGCGACCGCTGGGCTGTGCGTCTTCATCGCCGCGATGGGCGTGGTGGCGCAGCAGGCCTACGACATCCGCATGTACGCCATCCGCGACTACGGCTATGTCATCCACGAGTTTGACCCGTGGTTCAACTATCGCGCGACCGAGTACCTCGCCGCCAACGGCTGGCACGCCTTCTTCCACTGGTTCGACTACATGTCGTGGTACCCCCTCGGGCGCCCCGTCGGCACGACGATCTACCCAGGCATGCAGATCACCGCCGTCGCCATCTGGCGCGCGCTCGGCAAGCTCGGCTCCGCCATCTCGCTGAACGACGTCTGCTGCCTCGTCTCTGCGTGGTTCGGCCCTAAAAAAGAAACTCACGGCGGAGCACCCCCGCGATTTCTTCTTCTAGGTCTGCTGCCTGGTGCCTGCGTGGTTCGGCGTCTCCGCCTCGATTCTGGTCGGGCTCTTCGCGGCGGAGTGCTCTGGCCGCAAGAGCGCCGGCGCTTTCGCCGCCCTCATCATGGCCATCGTGCCAGCGCACATCATGCGCTCCGTCGCGGGCGGGCTAGACCGTCGCGTCGCGACCCGACCAGCGCAAGCTGCTAAGGGGTTCGTTCCCTCAACGCCTCACAGGCGGACTAGACGACCGAGTCGCGACCACCGCAGCTGTCCGCTGTCAACGAGTCGTCACCAGTCCTCAGGTGGATTCGACAACGAGTCCGTCGCCACCACCGCCCTCGTCGCAACCTTCTACTGCTGGGTGCGCGCGCTGCGGGACCGGCCGACCGCACGCGACGGCGAGGCGACTGCGGACAGCTACGCGTTCGGCGTCGTGTGCGGCCTCGCCTACGTCTACATGGTGGCGGCGTGGGGAGGGAGGGTGCGCGTGCCTCTTGTGGCCGGCTGGCTAACAAGTCCGTCTCACGGCTGCGTAGGTTTCGGCGTGGCGCGGGTCCTAATCATAAATAGACTGTATGAGTATTTAGTACCTATTATTACTGCTAGGTTTCGGCGTGGGGCGGGTACGTGTTTGTGGTCAACATGATTGGGCCCTAGAAGCAGAAGACGTGTCCTTGTCTCCCAACCAGCGCCCGAGAGGACCACGTATTCCGCTGCACTCACCCGTATTCCGCCGTACTCACGCGGTGCTCTGAAGACGCTGCACAGCACCGTCCCCCCGCCCTGAGGTTGGCGTGTTCTGCTTCTAGGATTGGGGCGCACGCCGCCGCTCTCGCCGCTGGCGGGCCTCTGCTCCTCCCAAGCTACACGCGGCTGGTCATCGATTGAGTGAGGAGCTGCGAATCAACTAGGCGGCCGCTGCTGCTCCAAGCTGCTGACTAATGAACGAATGCGGGACTACGAATTCACCCACTCACTCACTAATCAGGCGGCCGCTACTCCTCCAAGCTCCACCGCGCCTACTCGCTTTTCTACGTCATCGGCACTGCGGGCGCCACTCGGGTGCCTCCGGTCGGGCACGCGCCGCTAGACGCGGAACATCTCCCCAGATCTCCCCAGATCTCCCCAGATCTCCCCGTATCTCCCCAGATCTCTCGCGCCGCTAGACGCGGACGCCGCATTTGCTGTCCTCCAAGCCGCGCTCGAGCGGAGTCGCCCCCGGCGGCATTCGGCCGCCTTCCGCTGCCCTCGGCTGTATTGACCCGTCCTCGTGCTCACAGCGTGTCCAAGTACACACATTGCACATCCCCGGACGGGCGCGTGTCCTCGCCACATACACACACAACCCCGGCCCAGCCCCGGGCTCCGACATCGCACGGTGGCAGTCTGGCACGCAACACGGGCATCCCCAGGCAAGGCGGGCCAAGACCGTCTCGCGCCAGTCGAGAACAGAGAGGCAGCCTGAGCCTCACACCCTAACCCGACCCTCACCCTCAAACAGAGGCGCAGCCCAAGACCACTGCACACAAGCCAGTCGAGAGCAGACAGGCAGCCGGGCCGCACCACCACCACCACAACCACCGCCGCCGTGTGACCACTCGCTGCACACACACTGCAGGCTCGCGCCGCTGCGGTCGCTCGAGCAGATGCTGCCGCTCCTCGTCTTCCTGGGCGAGATCACCCGAGATTGCCCGAGATTGCCCGAGATTGCCCGAGATTGCCCGAGATTACCCGAGATTGCCCGAGATTAGGCGTGCAGCTGCTCGAGGCCGTCGAGGTCGAGAGGCGCAAGAAGCGCCTCACCCCCGCCCAGGTGTGACCTCCCCATATCTCCCCACACCTCCCCAGACCTCCCCAGACCTCACGCCCGCCCAGGTGTGACCTCCCCATCTCTCCCCACACCTCCCCACACCTCCCCACACCTCACGCCCGCCCAGGTGTGACCTCCCCATCTCTCCCCACACCTCCCCACACCTCCCCAGACCTCACGCCCGCCCAGGTGTGACCTCCCCACACCTCCCCACACCTCCCCACACCTCCCCAGACCTCACGCCCGCCCAGGTGTGACCTCCCCATATCTCCCCACACCTCCCCACACCTCCCCAGACCTCACGCCCGCCCAGGTGTGACCTCCCCATATCTCCCCACACCTCCCCACACCTCCCCAGACCTCACGCCCGCCCAGGTGTGACCTCCCCACACCTCCCCACACCTCCCCACACCTCCCCAGACCTCACGCCCGCCCAGGTGTGACCTCCCCATATCTCCCCACACCTCCCCACACCTCCCCAGACCTCACGCCCGCCCAGGTGTGACCTCCCCATATCTCCCCACACCTCCCCACACCTCCCCAGACCTCACGCCCGCCCAGGTGTGACCTCCCCATATCTCCCCACACCTCCCCACACCTCCCCAGACCTCACGCCCGCCCAGGTGTGACCTCCCCATATCTCCCCACACCTCCCCACACCTCCCCAGACCTCACGCCCGCCCAGGTGTGACCTCCCCATATCTCCCCACACCTCCCCACACCTCCCCAGACCTCACGCCCGCCCAGGTGTGATCTCCCCATATCTCCCCACACCTCCCCAGACCTACCCCCCGCCCAGGTGTGACCTCCCCATATCTCCCCAGACCTCCCCAATCCTCCCCACACCTCACCCCCGCCCATGCGTGACCTCCCCATCTCTCCCCACACCTCCCCACACCTCCCCACACCTCCCCAGACCTCACGCCCGCCCAGGTGTGATGGTAGTCGTACTCGTTCCTCACAAATGCCACACCCTTGCCTCTCAGGTGTGGAAGCGGCGGGTGCAGCTGGCGATGCCCGCCGCTGCTCTGCTCGTTGTGGCCACCGCCGCCATCCTCCCGACCGGCTACTTCGGCCCGCTCTCGTCGCGTGTGCGCGGCCTCTTCCTCAAGCACACGCGCACGGGCAACCCGCTGGTACCCGCTCCGTGGCGGAGCAGCAGAGCCGTTCCTCGCCGGCACCTCACTCGTGTCTGACTGTTCACTCCCTAAGGTCGACTCGGTGGCGGAGCACCAGCCGGGCTCGACGATGATGTACCGGCAGTACCTGCAAAACGTCTACCCGCCCCTCCCCTCAAATCCGCTGGCGGTCCGCCCGTCGCTCAGTCGGCGGTGAGGCGGAGTCGTCTTGATCGTAGGTCTCCCCGCTCGTTCTTCTGCGGCGAATGAGTCAACGAATCACTAAGGCGGAACGACTTCCTGTCGCAGGTCTACCCGCTGGTCCCCTGCGGCTTCGCCCTCTCTCTCCTCCGACTCACCGACGCGAACACGTTCCTGCTCCTCTACGGCGCCATCGCCTACTTCTTCGCCTCGAAGATGGTGCCGCCTTCGTCCGCCCCCCTCCGCCCCTGCCCCCTCCCCCCCCCCCTTAACACCCCCCCCCCCCCCCTGAACGCTCCCCCCACCCACCCACCCACCCACCCTCCCCTTAACACTCCGCATTCACACGAAGATGCCACACTCCCACAGGCGCGCCTCGTCATCCTCCTCGGCCCGCCGGCCTCCGCCTTCGGCGGCGTCGCCCTCGGCTTCGGCTTTGACTTTCTGATTGTCGACGCGCTGCTGCGGCTGCTCGGCTACGCGGCGGAGGAGGAGGAGCCCGGCGGGAAGAAGAGCCCCGGCCCCGCCCTCGACGTGGCTGCAAGGGAAGAGCCAAAGGAGGCGCTTAAGGACGCGCCACAGGGAGGCAACGGCGGTGCAGGCCTGCTGAAGAGCAAGCCCAAGCCGTCGCAGCTTGCGGCGGCGGCAAAGGCGCACACCGCCATAGAGGCGGAGAGAGGGGAGAGATGGGGATATTGACAGAGGCGCACCGCCTTAGAGGCGGAGATATGGGGAGATACGGGGAGATATGGGGAGATATGGGCAGGGGCGCACCGCCATAGAGGACCGACTTAGAGGCGGAACGTCTCCCCGTATCTCCCCATATCTCCCCATATCTCCCCATATCTCCCCATATCTCCCCATACCTCCCCAAGGGCGCACCGCCTTAGAGGCGGAAGAGCGCTCTCTCCTACCCACCACCCAAGGCTCGAGCGGACACGTGCTACGCCGTATTCAGACGCACACACACGCCCGCCGCAGCCCAGAGCGACGGCAGTCCTCAGGAAAGCAGCACTGGGGGTGCAAGGGAGGCGAATGGCGTGGGCGCGCTGTCGGCGCAGCGCGCGGAGAACCAGTCATTAGTCCATAATGATTAGTTAATTGATGGATGGTCGCACGTAAGGCGCGGCAGTACCGCACCACTCACGGGACTAAACCCACACTGGATTCGATACTCTGGAGGCATGGGACTCGGCAGCTCGCGCTGTAGGCGCGGCGCGCGGAGAGCCGCCGCGCAGAGACCAACCCGTTCGGCGGGGTCGCCGCGGCGAGGGAGGAGGCGGCGGCGGCGGTGATGGCGGTGGCGGACGTTCCCGGCGCGGAGGAGGATGGAGAGTACCCTCTTGCGCAACGGTGCACGCACGGGCTGGTGTAGGTGGCCGATTCTCCGGGCGGCGTCAAGACGCGGCTGTGTATGGGGCTCGCTCTGGCCCTCGCGACAATCTACGCATACTACGACTTCCACGTTTGCTGCCCTAGAAGCGGAAACATCTCCACGTACCTCCCCCCGTATCTCCCGATACTCCCCCCCCCCCCCCCCCCGCAACTACGACTTCCACGCCGGCGGTAGAAGAGCGGGGCACGTGCTCTTTGTCTCTCAACCAGCGCTCGAGAGGACACAGACTCAGCTGTACTCCGCCGTGATCACGCCCTCATGCTGGCTGTCTCGCAACGCAGGCCTACTGCCACCGTATGGCGGAGGGGTCGTCGCGGCCGCAGATCATGTTCAAAGCGACGTACTCGAACGGGCAGACGGTGATGGTGGACGACTACCGCGAGGCCTGGCTGGTAGTAGTAGTAGCAGCAGCGCACTACCTATCGTCGTTTGCATGTCGCATCTTAGACGAGGTCTGTGCTGCACACTGTTGTCGGCACTCCGGTGGTGACTCCTCGTCACTGATGCGCTCCTCGCTAATCATGAGTGGACTACTGCCGCAGGCGTACTGGTGGCTGCGCGACAAGACGCCGGAGGACGCGCGCGTGATGGCCTGGTGGGACTACGGCTACCAGATCACCGGCATCGCCAATCGCACCTCGGTCGCCGACGGGAACACGTGGAACCACGAGCACATCGCGACGCTCGGACGGATCCTCACGGCGCCGCAAGAGGAGGCGCACTCGTACGCGCGCCACCTCGCCGACTACGTGCTCGTCTGGGCGGGCGGCGGAGGCGACGACCTAGCAAAGTCGCCGCACCTGGCGCGGATCGGCACCGCGGCCTTCCACGGCCGGTCGGAGTCTGTTTCTTTTGCGCCACGCAGTTCTTCTTTCTCTAGGCAACTCGGTCTTCCACGGCCGCCGCCAGGCGTTTCTTTTTCGTCACGCACTCCTTTTTCTCTAGGCAATTCGGTCTTCCACGGCCACTGCGGCAACGACCCCACCTGCAGCAACTTTGGTTTCTGCCCCAAGAAGCGGAATGCGCACTCTTGCCCTCCGGCCGGCACTGGAGAGGACACGGACTCCGCCGTATTCAGATGACACGCAGCGCTCTGAGTACACTGCACAACGCCGCATTCCCGCCCCGAGGGTGGTGTCTTCTCTCACGGCAGGTTTCTACCGCGACCGCTCGCCGACACCGATGATGGAGAAGTCGCTGCTGTACAAGCTCGTGCTCAACGGGCAGCGAGGCGTCGCCGTCAACTCGTCGTACTTTGAGCACGCCTACTCCTCCAAGCACGGCAAGGCGAGGAATTCATTAGTCTTGGAGTCAGAACCAATTAGCTCATAACGCCTGCTCCTCCAAGCACGGCACGGTGATGAATTCATTAGTACCCACTGATGAACTGATTAATTAGCACGCCTACTCCAAGCACGGCGAGGCCGCATATCTCCCCGTATCTCCCCGTATCTCCTCCAAGCATGGCAAGGTCGCATCCACACAGTGATGAGGGTCGCGTCTACAGTCGCTGTCGAGGAGGAGAACATAGCATGACATGTCCGCATCTACACAGTGCAGCCTCAACACCAGGTAAAGGTACTGTTGACACTCATGGAGTGACCTGATGGCAGGTCCGCATCTACAAAGTGAAGCGCGTCTCGCTCAAGTCGAAGCTGTGGGCGGCCGACCCGGCGAACCGCGTGTGCGATGCGCCCGGCTCGTGGTACTGCGTCGGCCAGTACCCGCCCGCGCTGCAGGCCTTCGACACCTCAACCATTCATGAACTAATTAATTCTTGTTCACTAATCACATTCATTCTTCTTCACTACTCAAGTACCCGCCCGCGCTGCAGGAGTTCATCAACTCGCGCCGCAACTTCAAGCAGCTCTCGTCGCCGTCGACGCGCTAATTGAGCAGTTCCTAATTACTTAATCACTATTTAATAGGCAGCTCTCGTCGGCGTCAACGTCCCGTCATGAAGAGCTCCTCGCCCCTTTGAACCGACGGCCCACATTGCGTAGGCAGCTCGAGGACTTCAACGTCAAGCGCGACGCCGCCAGCCAAAAGTACCACGAAGAATACATGCGCCGCATGGGCGGCGGCGCAGGGGGGAGGCCTGCCGAGAGCGCGGCCGCCGCCGCCGCCGCCGCCGAGTGAGCGCCGCGGCGCCTCTCACCCCTCTGAGGCTATATCCCCCTCACCTTTCTCCCCCTTTGCTTCCTCGCTGCTTGGCCGCTCTCCGCCGGGTCCTCGGAGGCTGCTCCCGCGGCGTTTTGGCTCTTCCGGCCGTTTTGGCTCGACGAGTCATGGTACTTTGGGGGTAGGAAAGGGGGGGGGGGGGGGGCACCCGATCCCCGACGGCACCTGCGAGCTTGACACCTGCGAGCTTGGGGAGGTTGCAGCCCCCCCCCCCCCCCAGCTTAAAAGGCCCGGTCTGTCTACGAGTTGCATTTCCCCTCTCACGCTGTGACACTCCGACCGTCGATTGAGGGCCGGGGTGAGGTGAAAAATTATCTCCAGGACCCCCCCGGACGTGCAAGGTGCATCCACCGGCACGCCCCTCTTCCGACAGGGTGATGGAAGGGTCGACGCAACCGCCGGACTGGGAAGTTAGACGAGAGGTCCCAGGAGCACGCTCCTGGGCCCACTCTCCGCCCCGGCCGCCCCCACTTGTCCTGACTCACGGCCTGGGACTGCACAGGATAGCGTGCCCCGGCACCCGGCCGACGAACGGCGACACATAGCGGGAGACACTGCGCCGGGGGGTATGCCTACTTTGGGGCTTTGTGTGGATCACGTGTTCCCATGTGGTACACTGGGGTGCGAGTTAATGCGCCGGTTGGGGGGAGCCTGAAAAGGGGAGCTCCCTCTCTCCCCACCCCGAGGACCTCTGCCCAAGCTGATGGTGCCCAGCCCAGAGGGCCTCAGGGGCTGTAGAGTCACACCTAGGAGAGGGGGTAGCTCACACCTTGTGGGCCGCACTGACCCTTCTCCCACGTGCCCTTGCCCGCCCCTCTGACCGCCGCCCGAGAGGCCCGACTTTGAGGGGCTGGTGAGAGCCCCCACCGTTGCGCCCTCACCTCACGCTGACATATCCTTTGGGAATGCCCATGGGCTCTAGGAACCTGGGGGCAGCTTTGCCCGCGGGTGCCATGCTAGGCTATGGTAGCCATTCTCCCAGATTCTCCGGAGAGGCCGGAAAAGTGGCCAAGGCGGCCTCCGCTCAAGGATCGTTGGGATTTTCTGGTGACTCAGGAAGGAGGGGTCTGCGCCAAATAAAAATCGGTTCCGTGCTGTCCGCCCCCGGATACGCCTAAGCGAGAGCAACCGGCTACGCGCCTTTTGCGTCTGAGAGCACGATAAGAGCAACTGGCGGCTACGCGCCGTTTGAGCCATAGAGCGCGATTATGCTTAGGGCTCGTCTACACTCACCGAGACCCGCCAGGCCGCACCTCAGACACAGCCTGAGTTGAGTCTCCTCAATCGCCATAATTTTGCGTCTCTAGCATGGTCTCAACGGACCTGAGTCAGACGACTCAATCAAGCAGCGGCTTGTGGCGTCTCAAACCCCCCGCCCTGCGCCGCGTCTCATTATGGCTCAGCACTGGCTCAGAGGGAAGTGAGACGACTCACTTCGCTCAGCAGGACTATGACGTCTCAGCCCAGCCGTGAGACTGAGTGATACGCAGCCGAAAGAGACAGACACGAATGTGAGACGCATCTGAGAGTGAGACGCACCTGCGACACTGACACGCTCAGCACTTGACAGCAGATAGACGCTAGAGAACTGTGACAGCAGAGAGACGCTTGGAGAGACGCAGAGAGACGGACAAAATCAAGCAAGTGAGACCGGGGGGACGAAACAGTCACCCGTGAGGACGCGAGAGATACGCCGTCACCAAAATTTCCCCCCAAAACAGTCACGCCCGCGACCGGAGAGTTCGCAGATCGCGCCGCGTGGAGCACTCCAGAAGTGACAAGTGAGCTTTCGTTTTGTGTGCTGTAGACCGTACCGTCATCGTACATTATATGAAGACTGCCACCGTCTCGGCTGGCATGTGGCAAGCCCCACCGGGCGGCATGCAAGGCAGCTCTGCGACAGTGTGCGTCCATGGCACTAGCTAGAAGAAGGGGGGGGGGGGGGGGTGCAAGACGGCTAGGGTGAGGTCGCAGAGCACGGTGGTTCCGTCGTCGTGGCGCAGGGAGGCAGGAAGCAGCGTCGAAGGCACCTCAAGGCGGAGGAGAAGAAGAAGCAACCCGGCGTGCCGGCGTGCTGGCGGCGCCGCGGGTCCGCCATCAAGGCACGGCCAGTCGTCAGCGAGGCACCGCCTGCGCAGCCGCCCGCTGCACCTGTTCACAGCCGGTTGGTGTGAAGAGGTTGTCCGCCCAGCAAGGCCCGCAGCCCGCTGCACCTCCTCTGCGCCCTGCTTGAGCGCAGCCTCTATCGCGGGCGCAACGTGTGTGTCCACCTCGGCCGCCGCCGCCGCCGCCAGCTCCCGCGCGGCCGCCGCCAGCTGGCCGCCCGCAGCCTCGAGCCGAGGGGCGGCGGCGGCGGCGGCGCGGGCTGCAGCGGTCCTCGCAGACTCTCCGACACGCGCGCCGACCTGCTGACGGCGCACGCTGTGTGAACAGACGCCCCTCACAGCTCGCAGACCCTCCCACCCGCCCGCCCACCTCTGCCGAGAGCGGGAGCGCGGCGGCAGTGTACTCCTCGACCGCTGCGCCGGCACTCTCCGCCGCCGCCGCCGCGCGCTTCAGCAGGACCAACGTCTTGGCAGCCACGGGGGCAGCGTCCGCCACCGCAGTCTGCGCCGCCTGCTGCGCCGTCGCCGCCGCCGCCGCCGCCGCCTCAACCTCCTCGGCGCTCAGCGCTGACGAAGCCACAGCCTAGCAGCAGTCATCCCGCATCCGTCCGAGTCCAGACCTCCGCGCTGCGCGGCCAGCCACACAAGCCGTGTCCACGAAGGCAGCGACGGCAGCGCGCGCGGCGTCCGAGGCGGCCGAGGCGGCGGCCGACGCGCTCTCCGCCGCCGCCAGCTCCGCCGCCGCCGCCGCCTCCGCCGCCGCCCGCTGAACGACAGGAGCCGACTCGGAGACCGCCGCAGCCGCCGCCGTGACCGCCTCGGCCGCCGCCGCCTCGGCCGCCGCCTTGGCGTCGGCGGCGGCCTTGTTGAGCACGGGGGTCGACGTGGTGACGGTGCGCTCCGCCCACGCCGCCGTCGCGCTCACCGCCGCCCCCGCCGCCGCTTGCCCCTCGGCCGCCGCCTTTTGCAGCACCGGCGCCGCCTCGGCCGCTGCCCGCTGCAGCGCCGGGCCGGCGGCGGCGGAGGCCTGCTCCGCCGCGGACTGCGACGCGGCGCGTGCGCGCCCCAGCGCCGCCTGCAGCGCCCTGGCCGGAACCGCCTCGGCCGGAACCGCCTCGGCCGGCGCCGCTGCGGCGTCGGCGGCAACGAGAAGAGAGGCCGCCGCCACCGCTGGCCGCGGCGCAGCGCGCGAGAGAGGAGCCGAGGCGAGGAGAGGAGGCTGTGCGAGGTCTGGCGGAGGCGTCGCCGGCGCGGACAGGAGGGCGAGGGAGAGGACCAGCGAGGGAGCGGCGCTCTGCGGTAAGAGCATGGATGGGGACCTCTGGCACCTCTGCTTGTACCAAAAAAGAATTTAAACAACAACTCTCTCTCACAGCAGACAGGCTCGAAAAAGAAATAATGCGAGGCGGAGGGCATGGCCGCGGAGGAGGCGAGTACGCGCTTGCCAGGCCTTCCTCAGACAGCCTCTCGGGCAGACTGAGGGTCGGCTTTGCGTGGCGTGGCCCGTGCGCTGCGCTGCGCAAAGCTGCGTGTGCTGAGGGAGCATCCTGTGCTTCCTTTGGGAAGTGCGCACCTCCTGCAGCTGGTGGAAGGCCGTGCCGCCGCTCGCCTGCTCCGTGGACAGGGCGGGGAGGCGGCGCCGCAGCGCCGCAGCGTCCGCTGCACGCCGGTGCAGCACTCTGCTGCCTGGTGAGCAGCCTGCTGGTGGTGTGCGCGGTGTTGGCGAGGCGGCTTTGGCGCTGTACTGCCAGCCGAGGCGAGTGGCGCGCGGCACGCGCGGCGCCGCGCGTGGCCCGGACGGCGCCAGAGAGCGCGCTCGATGAGCCAGCCGGCGCGGCGCGAGCGCCGTGCAGACTGGCACATCGTTTGCATGCTGCCGTCAATTCTCTGGTCGACGGCGGTCAATCTCACGAGTGTCGATCAAAACCGGCGGGCTTTGTGACGCCGTTTACGCAATCGTTTTTTGGCTTCGCTTTCTCTTTTTTGAGAGCGCCTTCGTTGTTAAGAGTACAAACCCAATGGTCCCTTGCGAGCGGTCCTTCGTTGCAGCCGCGCACACGCACACGCCATGCCGCACCGCGCGCCCGCCCACCGCCCCGCCCAGGCGGGAAAGAGATGAGGAGATGGGACAGCAAAGGAGGAGCACAAGCACGTATGGGAGGGTTCAGTTGTGCGCCACGCTGCCCGGCGTCTCTCACTTTCCGGGACAGCCCCGCCCTTTTGAGGCAGGAGAGTGACGGCTAGCCTACCCCGTACGCACCTGCCGCTCTACCCCGACGCCGACCGCCCATTCCCCCCTCCTCGTTCCCGCCTCGAATTCTCCGGACCCCGACAGGCCGCCCGACGTTGGGCCTCCGCCCCGCACGCCCCCGCCCCTTCTGCCCCTCGCTCACACCCCGGCCCGACACGCACATACAAGACAAACCCGGCGTGCTGCTCTCAAAAAAAAAGAAAAATGGGAAGGAGGAGACCAGCGGGGGAGACTCCCCGCCTATGCAACACCCCAGAGAGGGGCTGCCATCGCCGAAGCTGTGCCTAAGCATAACTCCCCAACCCGCAGCGGCCCGGGGGGCCTTGGGGGCAGCCTGCCGGACCGCTGTTGCACGGGGCTAAGCACCAGAAGATGAGTGTAGTCGATGGATCGGGCCGTCGACCGTGCCTCCCCTCTTTTCGTCAGAGTGGGACCTACGCCGCGCCGGGTAGGGGGCGCGCCCGGTCCTCGACGGAGCCGCGCGCCCCAAACGACCCAGGCGACGAGTAGTCGTCGTCGAACCTCCGACACGTAGTCGCCCGTGGTCAGCGCCCCTCCTCCCCCGCCCGTCCCTATTCGAGGAGCCGCCACCACCCCCTCTGACGGGCTGGGGGTGGACGGTGCTGGCGGTGCCGCTGCTAGCCTAGTTGGTTCACGGTTCACGGTTCACGATTCCGGCGTTGGCCTGTATCCCAGCACTTTGCGTTTCCGGAAATTTCCAGGGAAACTAGAGGGTGTTTGGTGCTCCATTCTGGCAACTCTCGAGTTTCCCTGAGTCTGAGAGCTGGTCTGGGGCAAAATCTGAGGCGAAACCGAGGAACTCGGTCGGCAAACTACTACACCTTGCTGCCTTTCGACGGCGAGCCGCTTCCCGACCCGCACAACGGCATGGACATCATCGTGACGGACGCTGCGACTGGCTTTGTCGACCCTCTCATGATGAACTGGGACACTCACACGCCGACCGGCCGCTCGTACACCATCTCGTACCCGCTACGCGAGTCGGTCTACTATAACTGCAGCCGATGGTTCTGGGACGTCGCCGGTGTCTGGGCACTGCGCGAGGAGGAGCAGTGCACACCCGACACAAGGCGCATGGTCCGTGCTTACATACCAGCATCGTACGAGAATGGCGCAGCAGCGGCGGTGCTATTCGCGGGTGATGACGACGTCGGAAGCGGCTGCGTCGGGTGCACCCCCGCAGACGATCGGCCAAGCATGGGCCGTCCCGCTGCCGGACAGCCGGGGTTCTGGCTGAACTCGGTGATGCTCGACCGGCTGATTGCAGCGGGCCGTATGCCACCCAACACAGTTCACATCACCACCAATAATGCAAACGGCCGCGATATCGAGATGAACACCGTGAGCGGCCTCTACTCTGAATTCTTGCAGCACGAGGTGCTCAAGCGAGTGCGGTCGCACCCCGAGGTCATCGCCGACTACCCTCTCCTCCGCTTCACCAGCGACCCTAAGGGGAGGGTTCTGATGGGCTGCAGCGCGGGCGGCGACCAGGCGATCATCCAGGCGCTGATGAGGCCGGATGTTGTCGGCGTGGGCGTCGCCTTCTCGGCCACGGTAACCTGGACCAGCACCGCCCTCGCCAGCAATGGAAGCTTTCCCCTCGGCGCGGCCGACCTCTGGGCCGGGGAGGGACTGATCGCGACCGGCCCCAAGAGGGACGTCCGCCTGTTTCACTCCTGTGCCCAGCATGACCTCGGCACCTGGACCGCTCCCTATGATGCCCCAGGAACGGGGATGCCCTCGCCCGGCTTCGGTTGCGTGTCGGGCTACCCGACCAACCTGTGCGACAGAGAGGGCGAGAACGGGGCGATCAAGGACGGCAACCGCCCGGGCCGCAACTTTGGATACGTCGGGGTGGGCGACACTTGCAACCCCTACGCGGACTGGGCAGACGCAAACAACCAAACGGCGTCGGCCCTTCACAGCAGAGGATATGATCACCGCTACTTGTGGGTGAGGAATGCGTGCCACTGCGACCCTCGCCAGTACGACCAGAGCCTCCCCACCGTGCTTACGTGGGCGTTCGAGGAGGCTTGGTAAGGGTAGACATGCGGGGTGTGGGGGGAGGTACGCCTCCGCCACGACGAATAACAGGATATGCAACGGTGGCATAAGGCGACTGATACACCGTCGCAAACCGCCGCGAATAAAAGAATTCACACCGCCACATCTGCTCTATACCGCTATTTTAATCCTGCATTTGGGGCGAGGTCCGAGGGCGAATGTGGGAGGGCTAAGCACTTTAGCAACAGCACACATACGCTCACTTTCCTCGCTACCGTACGCTCATGCCTCCGGAGCAAACGACAAGCACCCCGATCCGGTGCCGTCCCCTCTCGCGTCAAAGAGGCCGCTCGTGTCGCCGCACAAGCTCGAGGGCACCATGGTCCGCAGCCGCGTCTCGCAGTGCCGCTGCAGGCTCGCGATCAATCGCTCCCTTCCCGCGGCCCTCTGCGCCTCACCCCGGTGCCACGCCCGCCTCTCCCTCTTGGTGGCATTTAACCACGCGCACCGAATTCGCGGCCCGCTGTCTGACCAGAGCGTCGCCGACGTCGGCGGTGGCGGCAGCTTCGAGGCGTCCGCGTAGACCCGCCTCGCCTTCCACGCGCGCACATACGGCCCGCCGGTCGGTGGCATGGAAGTGTTGCGAGCCGAGAAGACCTACGCACGGGGGGAGCCGAGGGGTGAGGGGCGTTACGCGCGAGAGGAGGAACAGAAGGACGGGACCTTGCTCAGGATAGCGAGACCGGCGTCGGCGTCGCAATCGCCCATCGCCTCGATGTTGAAAGGCTTGAAGGGACTCCGGAGCGGCAAGTGCTGCCTGTTCACAGCTCCCGCGGCGTGAAGAGTAGCGGTGCACACCGGAACCCTTGGCACGCACGTGCGTGCTGCATGTAGTGCACTCCGCTCGCAGCCTCTATCCTCGACGCGTTCGCCGGGTTTCCCCCGCTGGTGGCCCCCGCGCCGCACCCCGAGAAGCGCATCATCGCGTTGCCGACCGCCGCGGGCCTATGGCGGCAACGCGCACGCCCCGTCGCAATCGTGTGACGCCGCACAATGCGGGTGCGCCGGCTCGCCCGCTGATGGAGAGCGAGTCGGGTCCGTATTCACGGCTGCTGATGGTGGAGAGGACGTCCTCGAGGAGGAACTCGATCGCCTACGGATGAGCGTGGCTCTGGTGGTCGACGGCGAATCGTTCCTCCTCGCGCGGAGAAACGAACGGCCGCCGGATGGTGCGGCGTCGCCGCCATGAAGGCGTTGTACACCATTCGCCCGCCCAGATCCTTGATCAGCACGAGCGACGCGTCGGCGGGAAGCAGCCGCTCCAGCGGTAGCAGCGGCAGCATGTCGCCTGAAGGCGCGAAGGTGCCGCCTCACGGCACACCACCAGGCTCGATTGGCTGCGTGGGGAAGGCGGGCCGCCGTCGGCGTAGACGCCTCCGAACTCGGCGAGCCACGCGAGGCGGAGCACGTCCGCCTTGAAGGCGCCTAGTCACGGTCGGTCTTCTGCAGGGGTGGAGCCGGGCGGCGGGCGGGGACCGCCGCGGAGGCGCCCGGCAGCAGCGCGTTGAACGCTTCCAGCGCGGACGGCCGCCGCGCCCCGAGGAAACGCCGCGCCGCAGCATCGTCGATGAAGTCGTACCTGCGATGCGGGCCGTCCGCGTGTGTGCGTGCCTGCCAGTTCCGTCTCTGATGAGGCCGCGCCTCCATCCCGGGTTGAGCAGCTGCCAGCCGGCGACGGGCCGGTCCGCACAGTTGCGCCCCGTCTGCATGATGCGCCGCGGGATGGGCGGCCGCGCTGCCGCTGCGCTGGCGCGCCGAGCGACAATCTGTTCGCTTGGAGGGGCGGGGCACTGGCCATGTGTGAGATAATCGAGTGCGCGCTGCACATCGCCTCGCGAGTGAACCTCGCAAGCGTGCGTGCGATATTCTCCCGGCGTGCCCATCCGTTGAAGGTAGTCGCCCGCCGCAAGGGTGGAGGCCCAGTGCTTCTGCACCAGGTCGAACCGCTCGTTGAGACTGTCGTTGTACATGAAGGAGGCCCTCGAAGCGTTGTCGACACCAACCTTTGCCACCAACGCCAACAGGTCGGGGTAGCGCATGAGGTAGCACGCGGCCTGCTCGGGCGTCAGCGGGCCGGGCCCTGGCTCGCAGCCCATGATGCGCCCCTCCTTCTTCCCGTGAATGAGCCAGTGGCGGCGAAGGCGTCCGACCGCGCTGCCATTGTGGTATTGCGGTGCAGCCGCGAGATCGGGATAGCGAGCTGCGTAGCATCGCAGGTTGCGCGCGTCGAGACTGGGCGGCAGGGCCCTCGCCCTGGTGCCCTGCTTCTGCGGCCTCGCCCCAGCCGCCGCCGGCTCCGGATACAGAGCTGAAGCCGGATCGGCAAATTTGAGCGTGCGGCGCGACATCGCGAGTGGACAGCCGGAGGACGGACGACTCCTGCGTCTGTACGGGTACATGACACATTGCGGTCGGCGCCACCACCTCCTCCCGCCCCCCCCGCAGCCACCGCCGCGCGGCCGCCAATGCGACCGACCCCACCCTCCTTCCCCGACCCCGCCCTAGACGCCCCCGACAGCGAAGCCCGCGCCGCGCGCGGCACCACCACCGACTCTACCTCCGACCCCAGGGCCTAGGCGGCCCGCCATGAAATCTAGCCGTGTGTGCTGGCATCCGGGCCCCAGCGGGTTTTCACGTAACAAGTACACACATGACAACATGAGCAGGCGGACATGGCTTCCAGGGAGGGGGGCGCACTTCTACTCACGCCCCACCCCCCCCCTAGCATGTGGTGAAGCCTCTGGGGGGGTCGGGACCCCCCCCCCCTAGCATGTGGTGAAGCCTCTGGGGGGGTCGGACCCCCCCCCCTAGCATGTGGTGGGCACCCCCCAGCAGTTCGTGGGCTAGGAATAGCCGCCAGAGAGCCGATTTTGCCCCCAAAGTTGTGAAATCGTGGCTGAAAGTCCAATATCTTGGGGAATCTGACCAGTCTCAAGGCTCATGTAGCTCCAAAGGATGATTTTCCCCTCGAAAATGCTGCGAAATGAGGCGTAAAATCAAGGGCCCGGAGGGCCTGACCACGAGTCTCTGGGGGGGTCCTCGGCCATGACCCCCCCCTAGCATGTGGTAAAGGTGCTGGGGGGGTCGGGACCCCCCCCCTAGCATGTGGTGAAGCCTCTGGGGGGGGTCGGACCCCCCCCCTAGCATGTGGTGTGAGCAGAAGTGCGCCCCCCTCCCTGGAAGCGATGTCCGCCTGCTCCAGCACCCGTGCATGCGAGGATGCGAGCGGTAATATGGGTCTGAACCAGGTCTGCTCGCGATGCACAATTGGCGCCCTTAAGCCGGCAGGCGCGCAAGCGAGAGCACCCGTGCGCGGCATGCGGGGACTAGACTTGGGGGATGCGGCTGTGTCGGCGCGTCTTATTAGCCCTGTTATTAGCGCTTGTTATTAGCCCTGGCTCGAGCCCGCCCGCGGTGGAGGGTTATTAGCTACGATTATTAGCCACGCCCGGGCTAATAACGCGAAAGTCCTAATAACAAGCTAATTATTAGGTATGTGTTGAAAATTAGGAAGGTACGTTATTAGGCTAATAGTTTGATAGTGTAGTCTCCGCTAGCACCGACTTCCCGAAAATGATCACGGTTAGCACTTGGAGCACTTGGAGTGCAGTTATCAGCCTCACATCCAGGGCCGGGGAGCTAAGAAGCGCACCCAGCGGGCCGGATGATCGGGATCGGGTTACGGGCTAGAGAGCCCCAGCCCCGGGGGTGCGCGTTCGCAGGGCCTAACACGGGTCTCCGAGGGTTGGTTCCGTGTACCGGGTTTCCCCTTAACTGCAGAACGCACCCTCTACTCGGAGCTAGTGGACACGACACTCACTACTGATACGAGAATACATACCGCCCCCACGCAACTACTCGAAGATAATACGAGAATACGCAGCTGCGAGACGCCTATAAAGAAACAGCGAGGTAAAGTTCGGCGGCTATGATAAGCCGAAAGTTGTCGTAAAACGCGGGCGAAAGCAAAGCAGAGGGCGGGCGCTTTCTGCCGCAGCGATGCCCGCAGCCTGTCGACAAGCTTCCGCGGCGCACATGCGCCGCGGGGTTGAACGACAGCCGCGCCTCTCGAGCCACCCGTGCCACGCGCGGCGACGCGCACCCTGCGCGCCAGTCGGCGCACTGGCAGTACTGCACCAGCCAGCACGGCGTGGAGCAATGCATCCAGGGCATTGTGTTGGGCGCCAGCCAGCATGCCTCAGCACAGAGCAAGAGCGCATGCTGCGCACCCTGGCGCAGCACCAGCTCGCCTCCAATCAGGCACTCTCACCACTGCACAGCCGCCAACGAGCGCCCGCAGCTGCACTGCTCAACGCTCAAGCTCAGGAGCCTCCCCTTGTTGTCGCAGCTTTGTGCAGTGCAGCGTGCGAGCAGCGCAGCGCCAGGCAGACCCGTGGCACGCCCGGGCGGCTGTGGGACGGAGGCCCGCCGAGCGAGTGCGAGCCGCATCGGCGGCCATGTCTCCCGCAGCCGCGAGCGAGCGGTGCAAAGAGGCAGCGTCGCGCATGCTTTTCCGTAACGGTTTTTCTCTGTTAGCCCTCTTTTGGTATTATAAAATGATCACGGTTGATCAGAGGGCAGATTTGGAGAGATCTCGAGGAGTACATACAGAGATAGACCCTCCAATCATCAGAAAACTCCGACCTGATCGGTCGTACTGACTGCCGACAGATCACTCCATAGCCGTAGACAGAAGACAGCAGATACAGGCCGATGTCTGCACGCGGCCGGCCGGGCGAGAGGCTTGACACGATCCGACCCTGCGACCCTGACGCTGCTGCTCTAGCTGTCAGACATGCACTGCTGACTGCTGAAGCGGCACGGCGGCGGTTTGGTGACACACGTAGCCGTCGTCGGGCAGGGTGCCGTTCTTCCAGTAGGCCGAGATGCGGCGGATGCAGCCCATGATGCCGCTGTCGGGATAGTTCCCCCCTGCCGACGCCGTATGGCCGACGCCCTGCCATGTCATCATCACAGCGTGCGGAAAGGCGTGGCGCATTCGCTTCGTCCACGTGTAGCTCGTCGCGGGGTCGTAAAGATTGCCCACAATGAGTGCGCTCACGTCGCCGCGAAACGCGACGGGGCACGGTGTCGAGAGCTCGCCCCAGGCGAAGATGTTGGCGGTAATCCCCACGAAAGCGCCGACTGCGAGCTCACTTCCTCCGTCGCGGTCTGCTCCTGAAGACGTCACCAAGGCCTGCCACGTGCCCATGGCCTGGGTGACCGTGTAGCGTCCATCATAATCGAGCCCGATCACGGCAGCCTCGTTCATGAAGCCGTTCACTTCCGGACGGCATGCCCACTGGCTCCACGTGGGATTACCCAGCAGTCTTGGATAGGGACACGTCCAATCGGACAGCCCCACCTGCTGCGGGCCGATGCACACACCGTACTCGTACCAGGTTCGCTTGCCGGACCAGGTCGCAACGGCCTCTGTGTAGATTGGCGCTTCCGGATCGATCTTAGGCAGGCGGCAGTAGTGATCGAAGATTTCGGCCGCCTGAGACGTGGCCGTGTCGCCGCCCGCAGCGAGCGGGAAGAGGGCTTGCAGGACTTCGAGCACGGGAGCCCATCCCTTTGGCACGAACCCAGCCTCGATCATTTTCTCCTGGAGGTAGCCACCCAGTAGCCCGGGGGTGAGGAAAAAGGGCTCGCCGCTTCTCGTCGGCGCGCTGATCTTGAGCTCCTTGAAACGCGACAGCACACGAGCGCCGTCGTACTCGCCGAACGAGCCTTCCGCCGCCAACCACGCGCAAAAACTGTTCTGGGCGTACGTTGCCGTCGCACACAGCCTCCCCAGGTAAGCGACAGCCTGCTGCATGGCGCCTGCGTTCGTCGTGCCAAACTCCATTGTGTCGACGTCCGGTGGCATATTGCCATTGAGCACGACTCGCCCAGTGGTGCCCGGGAAGATTGTCGCATAGGTCGAGGCGACCGCAGTGCCGTAGGAAATGCCGTCGATGTGCATGCGTGGCGCGCAGATCGCATTGCGGAAGGCCTCGATGTCGTGTGCGAGCATCGTCGTGCCCACCCACTGCAGAAAATCGTACTCCTTGCCGGTTGGCCCCGTGAGTTGCCACTTGGGCGCCCCCGGACACACGCGCGAGCGTTCGTGCATGCGAACGAAGACGTTCTCGACCTCGCTCGCGTTGAGCGGGTTGATGTTAGCAAACGACTGGCCGGTGAGCGGTGAGCCGTCCGGCATCTTACAGTCGCAGGCGGTAAAGTCGGAAATCTGATACTCACGAGCGAGGCCGTCGGGTGGGAGCTGCATGTCGGACGCCGCGCACTCGAGGCTCGGGTTTGCGTTGGGGCCGATGCCCCGCTGCGAGATGGCCCAGTTGCTGTAGCCATCGAAATTGCCGAGGGAATCTTTGTACATTCTTTGGTACACGCATTCTGCTCCACTTCCGGGCCCACCGCAGTGGTGCAGGAGCGGCTCCCGTGCAGCCTCCTCCGCGGTAGTCGGCCTGGACGCCCAGACCTCGAGCTCAATCATCGGTGTCACTTCCTCGGACTCTGGCGCCGGATCCAAGGGCACGGTCAGAAGGCCTCGCAGCAGAGGCACGGAGCCGGTCACTGTGGCTTCCTCCCACTTGAGGTTTGACTTCGGGTTCAGCAGATCGCAAGGCGGAACCGTTGGTGCAGGTGCGGACGGCGACGGCGGCAGTAACGGTTGCGGCGGCGACAGAAACGGAGGCGGCGGCGGAGGCGGCGGAGGCGGACGAGGCGAAAGAAACGGAGGCAGTGGCGGCGGCGGAGGAGTCGGCGAACGGGTGATGGCCACGATCGACAGCACGACGGCCACAACAGACAGCACGGAGGAGGCGGTAATTGCGTTGCAGATTGCGAGCATCATCGCCAGGGGCGGCCTGGGGCCGGGAGGCCCCGGCGGGCCGTCGTGGCCGTCTTGGCCATCTTGGCCGGGAGAACCCTGCTCTCCTTTCGGGCCGCGCGGGCCGGGCTTCCCAGGCCCAGCGCAGCTCAGAACGTTCAGATCCAGGAAAGAGCCACCGCGCCGCACCGGCGGTTCGGGTTCGGGCACGACGGTTGGTTCGGGCGGCGACGGCGGTGGCGAGGGTGCGTACGCGTGAGTAGACTTTGACTTGCGGCGCAGCAGCGCAGCGACGGCGGCAGCGACGACGGCGACGGCGACGAGGACGAGCGGCAGCCCGTTCATCGCGAGGGGCGCCGAAACGCTCCAAAGGATGTCCGCCGGCAGCGCAGCCACCCCGTGGAGACAGAGCAGCGCCAGATGGTGTAACGCAGCCATGTTGTTACCTAACAATCAAGGTGAAACAATCAACTCACCTCTCAACTAACAAACTCCCCAGCACCCCTCCCGGCAGGAAAAGGCTCCCGATAACCCCATGGGACTGGTTCGCTCTCTTGCTGGGAGAGAGGGCAGAGCGTCGGAATCGGGCTGGCGCGCAGCAAGGCTGGTGAGTGGGCGGCATCGCATGCGTCTCGCAGGTCCTCGATGGTAGTGGCCGCACCTGCGAGCGGGAGCGCAAAGGGCGGCGCTCAGCCTGACAAGCGAGGCGACAGAGGGCGCACCGCATGACAGGCGTGGTGCGGGCGCGGCGGACTGCGCGAGCCGTAGGAGAGCGGGGCCCGCGGCGTGCAGCTCGCGGCCGGCTGAGGCGGCGCGTAGCGGCGGGGCTAGAGGTGGTTGGGCCTTGAAAGCAATGGAGGCGGAGCGGGGCGATAAGCTGTGGGCCGCTGTTTTCACGGTGCTCAGACTGCCCCCCGGTTAAGATCTCGCGCAAAACTCTTTTTCCCACCTTCGAGTACACCCCCAAGACTTCCCCAAACCGCCCAGGATGAGCTCCTGAGATGCCAGTCCGCCCGAGATATATGGAATGAACTCGGGGGCACGGGACGCGGCACAAACGGGGCACAAACGCCAGGCTACAAAGACGGGGAGGCACGTAGTGACGCTCGAGATATGACCGGTTGAAGTTGGGGTTCCACGGTCAGGATAGAGGTGTCGAACTGGATGGGGGTCAGCCAGGGAGGCTGTTGTGGCGCACCGGACCGCCCCCCAGCACCGTGCCCCACCCAACTGCATCCATGGGAGTCACAAACGGTGCTGCACTCGCGGCTGCAAGCACTCACGACACTCAAACCCACCACCTGCCTCCTACCCTGTACGAGGAGCCATTTCACCCGTGCAACATCTGCACAGGTGTACCGCCGACGCTCAAGCGCCCGGCCCCTACTAGAGTAGTCTTGGGGGACCCACAAACGACCAATATATCCACTCGGGGCTGCAGCATGTGTCCGGGGGGGGCATCCCCGTGAAGCAGCCAGCAGGTGCCGGACACGGCGTTGGCCGTCTTGGAGCGAGATCAGGGCGCAACTGCCTACCTCGTGGGGCTGAAGGACCGTCATGGGGTCGGCTTTGATGCTGCCAATCAGTCGGGTCGATAGGTGGCGCCCCAGCGAGATGCGTCGCGGGTGCTCGGCGTCGCCTGCTTGAGTGGCCTGAACGCACTCGCGGGAGCCAGAGAGCAAAGGTGTGCGCGAATTGAGGCTTCTGAGCGAGTCCAGGCAAGCCATAGGACCGGCCATGTGCGTGGGTAGTCGAGCGGTGGCCGGAGGAAGCCTCCAGTAGTGGCTCTCAGTTCGACACCTCGGTCTCGACCACGACCCCACTGGGAGCGGCCCACAGCTTATTGAGGGAACGACTGGGTCGACGACTCAAGAATTTTACAACAAAACTCCCTCGCACGACACTGGGCACAGGACTGGGCACGGGACTGGCTCGCACTGGCACTAACACAGGTACACCTCAAGAAATTCCTTGCCAAAAAGGGTAATGAAGGAGTACGACGACTTAGCCTTTAGGGCAAGCCTCTCTAACTTAAAACACGGACGGCTGGACGGACACGCTCGAAAAATTCTGGCTCGTCCCCGCATTGCATTGTCAGCCTGCCACCACGGCGCCTGGTAGAGCCATGGGTCGACGACTCAAGAAATAGTTAGCGCGCGCAGGCCGTCCCGTTTGCTGTTTGAAACGCCTGTTGCGCTGGCCGCTGCGCGCGCGCTGGCCGCTGCCGGGGCGCTCTGTCTCACTCTCACGTGCCGCAATATGTGTCACACACGGCGGCTTCTGCCACCTCTCGATTGGTTCCACTTTCTACGCACACCTACCGGGGAAGGGGTGCTTGGGAGCGGGGGCGGGGGCGGGGGCGGGGGCAGGGGTGCGACTAGGTTCGTTGTTAGCAGATCAAGGCACAGCGCCCACACAAATCACAGCGGGAGGAAAGCGGCGAGTCGCAATTCCATCCAGGGGTCGTTGGCGGGCCACCCTGTCCAGAAAGGCACAGACAGGGCTAGGGCTCTCTTGCCCGCAACCCGACACCAATTGTCCGCCAACTGGGTGCGCTTCTTAGCTCCCCGGCCCTGGGCGTGCGATTAATGACTGCACTCCAAGTGCTCCAAGGTAACCCACAAAGGTCAGTCACCCGTTTCAGCGGTTCGTCAGCGTCGAGCACTCCCATCCGGGGGGCGCTGTCTCGATCTGCGCGTCAACGGCTGGTGACGACGTGTTTCCCTTGAGCCTAGCCTTGAGCTAGTCCTTCGCCCGGTCGCCTACCTACGCCTGTAGCCGACGCTGCCCTCTTCGGCTGGCGAACGCCGCGCCTGCCTGCCTGTATGCCATGCGGGGTTCGAGTCGTCAAACATTAAGCACGAGCTGAGGTGTGCCGAGGGGGGCCGGGAGGCGGTAAGTCGTCATCGCCCGGCGCTGCTTGCAGCTCCGCGGCGATGTGGAACTAAGAGCTCTTTTCCGCGCGCCCCTCCCGCAAGGCGCGCTAGGCAAAAATGGGTTTCGTCCGTCCGAGCGAAACGGGGTTCGCGGGGGACGTCACGAGCCGCGCGAAACGGGATTGTCCGGATTTTGTGATGGAGCAGGCGGACCCCGAAACACATTTACGGGTGGTCTCACCGCGCCAGAGGCTCTGCCTCTCCTCTCGGGGATTGAACTGAGGGATAGAGGGGGGGGGGGGGGGGGGGCTCCTCCCTCTTCCCACCGTCGATGCCGGGGTTCAACCAATCCGGAGAGGTCCTTACCATTCCTCCATACTTACTACCCGACTTCATCGGCGACGTCTGGGAGTGTGTCGTCAACTGGCCGGTGGTCTTTCAGTGTGGTGGGTGGGTTTCGTGGCCGTTCAGCGTCGATGCCGCCTGACTAACCTGGTTTGTGGAGCTCCCACAGATGTCTAGACAGTCCTGAGCTTGTCCAGACAGTGTCCAGACAGCGTCCAGACAGCGTCCAGACAGCGTGTCCAGACAGCGTCCAGACAGCGTCCAGACAGTGGCACACGGCTCCACTCTTCACAGTAAAGTCTCGTAGTGGTGGCTGGACGACCCCTGACAGCACCCCTGGGGCTGCCGAGGCCACTCCCCACCCACCCACCCACCCATCCACATGCCGCTTTCTTTACTTGCCATTGAGGGGGGGGGGGGGGGCTGTCTAGACAGCAGAACTTAAGAGAACTTGAGAACTTGAAGTTTGAACTTGTAGTTTTGTCTAGACAGAGACAGCTGTCTAGACAGGCCCTCTTCACAGAAGGGTCCCCCAAAGTGCCCGCGAAGAACTCGGGCAGAGCGGCAACTGTGGCGGCAACTGTGGGGGGCAACGCCAACGTCGCAACGATGCTGCGGAAAGGGCAGAGCAAGCGTGGGCACGCATTGGTCGGGTTCCATGCTGCAGCCGCGAGCCCCGCGCCGCAGCCGATGAAGAAGCTGCGGGCCGGCAGTAGCCACGTCGACCCGCCGCTGCGCATCGGGCAAAGCGCGAGCCCAGCAGTTCAGTCAGGCACGCACGCTGCACCCACGACGGCGGCCTCGGGGCGCGCGCGACCGAACGCGCTTGCGGCGCCGCCACGCCGTCCTTTCACATCGCCGCCGGACCGCCCTCCCTCCTCCGCGACAGACGCCGCAAACACGGCGCTTCTCGCCGCCCAAGCAACAGCAGCAGCAGTGGCAGCGAATCTTCGCGTCGCTGGTGCGCGCGGTGCGGACTCGCCGCAGTCTGGCGGTCTATCACACCTCACACGATCTTCCACGTCCAGACAGCGTCCAGACAGCGTCCAGACAGCGTCCAGACAGTGTCCACGGACAGCGTCCAGACAGCAGAATCGGAGCGTCTAGACAGCTATACAGACAGTAATAGCACTTGAGTGTACACAGCTGATTGAAGTAAAGGAGAATGATGCAGCTGCCTGCCAGAGCAGAAAGATTCCTTAATTCTCTCCACTACAAAATTCTCTCCACTACAAAAACGAAAAAGGCCGCGGTGGGGAACCGACATCATGGCCCCGAATGCCGTGCTCTCTAGGTAATCTGTGGGAGCTCCACAAACCAGGTTGACTTACCTGTTCCCCGCTGGCGCGACCCCGCGCCGGAGGCAGCAATTGCCCGCTCGGTCACCACCCCCGCCGGCGCGACGCGATCCAATCGACGCCGCCACCGACGGGGCCGCCGGCACGGAGTAGATTCCGTCTTCGCCGGTCGGGGTGTTGGTCCGGACATGGGCGACGCGACCACTGCACCGCTTCAATGGCCAGAGACCAGGTCAGTGCAGGTGGTCGCGCCGCCCCGCCCTGCGTCGCCCGCCGCCGCGCCGCGCCGCCGCCCCGCGTCGCCATGTAGTACCGTGCCCAGCACCACGCCACACCTATTTCGGAGTGAGCACATACACGTCAGGGCGCGAGCCTTAGCTAAGATACGCGGCTGCACGTGGGGCGTTGGGTAGCTACCCAACGCGGCCAAACAAAGAAAGGATCCACCTCGCTCGAGCACCTCGAGAACCTCGAGAAATATTATAAAATGAACTCGGGGTCACGGGACGCGGCACAAACGGGGCACAAACGCCAGGCTACAAAGACGGGGAGGCACTTAGGGAGGGGCGTACCTTCTGTGAAACGATTTTCGAGGTGTGAATACCCCCCCTAGACGCGACGCCCCCCGAACCAACGGGCCAGACCCTTCCAGAGGGTGCCCCAGGGACGCCCAAAACCGCCCACAGCAGCCCCACAACCCTTAAACAGTACTCGGCACAACCACTCAAAGTTGGCCTCCCCCGGAGGTGTTTCACATTAGGGGCACCCTACTCCGGCAGGCCGCCCTGAGCCCCCTAGGCGGGCCGCCGCTGCTCTAGCGCGCAGCGACCCGATGGGCAAGGGGCCCCTACCCACCACAGACACCCTCACGCCCTCTCCCCCGGCCCGCCGCGGCACCGAGGGCGATTCTGCGCGAGGGATCGCTTCTGCGGAGCCGCAGCGGCCGGCGCGCGGCGGCGGCGCCGCCAGCGCGGCCCGCGCGGCCGGTGGCGCCGGTAGCGCGAGCAACGGCATCGGCGATGGCGCGGCGGTCGGCGAAGGCGCGTTGGGCAGCGCGAGAAGTGGCTGCCGCCCTCCCGACGGCGGCGGCAGCCACTTCTCGCGACGAGCGTGCCCGGCTTCTTTAGCAGCAGCGCGTCTAGTCCTTTGTGAGCGCATCTTTCGCGCCCTTGGCGGCGCCGCCGAGCACGGCGATGGCGCCCTGGAGCTCGGGGTCACTCAGCCTTGCCTACGAGGGTAGGGACCAGGAGCGCCGAGCCAGTGGGAGGGCAGGCAGGTATGGCAAAATTGCGAGCTCCCGAGGACGTCTGGCGCCGAGTGCGTCTGGCACCGGGCACGGAAGCTCGCACTCGGCCGCACGCGATAGTGCTGCCGCGAGAACGCCAGCCATGTACGATGTGTCTCGTGTAGACTCCTCCTGGGTCATGGTCGGTCATATGCAGGACGGCCAGAGTCGCCCACATCGCCTACGCGGTCCCGAGTGTGGTCAGACTGATACCCCGCGACTCAACGGTTGAGTGCGGCCAGCGCACACAAAAGTCGTCGACTGCGGCCTGGCGCGGTGATCATAGGTGCTGGAGACCAGGCAGTATGGGCCTGCAACCTGGCCACGCATGAACTCGGTACCTACATTCGCAGAGGCCCGGCAAGGATGGGATCTAGTAGAGTGATTGCGCGCTGAGACCGTACTCCGTGGGTCGCTGGAATGACCTGTAGGGAAGTTCAGTGCCGCTGCTCGACTCTCCAGTGTCACAGCCGATGCCTGTGACCTGGCCACCGCCGCACGGTGCTTGAAATCGGCGCCTCCTCGGGTGTGCCCTCATAGACAGTCTTTGGCGGCGCGTAGTCGACGCGAGAGCTGCCCTACACAGACGTCTACTGTGAACCACCGACGAATAGAGCACAGGTTTTTGGCCACGAGATCCGCCTTCGAGGTCGAGCCGAGGCTGCCGGCGTCGTCTCTGCTGCTCTGGGCATCACCTGCACAAGCCAAGCAGACTTTGTTGCAAAAGCGGAGGCGGGTCGACGCGCCGTGTGTTGGGTTCCCATCTCGGCGCGCGCGAGTCCAGGCCGAACCGACTAGCTGCCGCCGCAGCGAGTGCGGCTGGGCTGCAGGCAGGCCTGTAGCAGGCGCTCGGCACGCTGTCCGGAGGCGCTGTGGCTCACACGCGCCTGTGGCTCGCGAAAAAAGTCGAGACAAGCGTTTCACAAATCCGAATCGTGTCACATTTCTTCCACCCCTCCCTAGTCACCTCGAGAACGCCGCCATCATTTTTGCCAGATCATCCGCCGCTCCCGCTGCAGCGGAGAGCCGTTGCTTCGGGGTCGTCGCACATCCGGCTTGCCTCTCCCGTTGCGACAACAATGGCCGACCCCGGCGAGGCGCCCCGCGGCCGCCCTCGCCGCTCCACTGCGCCAGACTTCGCCGCGATGGCGGCCAAGGAGGCGGCCATGGACGCTGCGATCCAGCGCGTCTCCCGCGCGCCCACCGCCGAAGAGCTCGAGCGCAAGCGGCAGCTCGCGGTGGCGGCCGAGGAGCGCAAGGCGGCGCGCGCGGCCAAGGAGGCGGAGAAGGCGGCGGAGCGGGCGGCGGAGGCGGCCGCGGCGGAGGCGGCCGCGGCCGACGAGGACGAGGAGGAGGACGCGTCCGAGTCGGACGGCGCCGAGCACCGGATCGAGAGGCTTTTGGTGCGGCGCTGCTTCTCCGCGGGGCGGGCGAGCCGCGCGAGCTCCTTCTTCCTCGTCAAGTGGGGCAGCTTCGCCCACGCAGACAACACGTGGGAGGCTGCGAAGCACATGCACTCAGACGCGATCGCCGACTATGATCGCGCGGCGGCGCTGCCGGCCGTGCTCTCGGAGCTGCTCCGTAGATGCTGGATCGCGACGCGTGCTCTCTCGGCTGGCCGTACACAGGACACGTGCTCGAGTATCGATTCGCACACACTCGCACGCACCAAACACGCCCGGG
>NW_005200589.1:167518-167911 GCF_000372725.1 Emiliania huxleyi CCMP1516
GATCTCGGCTATATCTCGGCTGTATCTCGGAGATATCTCGGCTGCATCTCGGCATACTTCGGTCGTGCAGGCCCGATCTCGGCTACATCTCGGCTGCATCTCGGATAGATCTCGGCTGCATCTCGGCTATACCTCGGCTATATATCTCGGCTGTACCTCGGCTATATCTCGCCGCCTGCCGATCGTGCAGGCGACGCTCGCGGACGCGGACGGGCGCGGTTTGCCGTCTGCAGAGCGGTCAAAGAGCTGCTGGACTCTGAGTAGCGAATAAGTGCACCACAGGCGCGGCTTGCCGTCTGCAGAGCGGCTGCTCCGCGCCACGCTGCTGACGACTCCTCTTCTGCCGCGGCCTCTGTCTGCCGCGGTGGCGCTGAACCCCTCCCCCCCCCCCCC
>NW_005200589.1:168426-172292 GCF_000372725.1 Emiliania huxleyi CCMP1516
GCTTTTTTTTTGCCCGGGGTGGCGCGAGAAAACCTTTTCCCCCCCCCCCCCTTTTTTTTTCCCCCCCTTTCCTTTTCCCCCCCCTTTCCTTTTTCCCCCCTTTTCCCCCCCCCCCCTCCCCTTCACTTTCCCTCCCTTTCCCCCCCCCTCCCCTCTTTTCCCCTCCCCCCCCCCCCCCTCCTCCTCCACACCCGACTCGAGGGGCGCGGCATGGCGCACCGACGGAGGCGACCCGTGAAGGACGAGGTTGCGCCTCCGCTGGGAGTAGGTTGCGAGATATGGGGGAGATATGGGGGAGATATGGGGGAGATATGAAGGAGTAGGTTGCGCCTCCCTTGGGAGTAGGTTGCGCTGCAGCGCGACATGGCGCCCGGCGCGGCGCAGCACGGCAGGAGCCCGCCGCTGGCGCTGCAGAAGCAGGAGCGGACTCGGTTTCTGCAGCGCGTCGGCGAGTTCGAGGCGAGGCATTATTATTATTATTATTATTATTATTATTATTATTATTATTATTTTTATTTTTATTATTTTTATGGCGGGCGGCGGGGTAGGGAGGGGTCGTCTGGCTAGGCATGTGTGGTCTCCAGTGACGACTAGGCGGAGCAGCGGGCGGCGACGGCGCGGCGTGTGGCGAGGGAGGAGGAGGCCGAGGTGGCGGAGGCGGATCGGTGTGAGAGTGTGCGGCGATGCTCCGCCAGCGCGCGACTGGCTCGTCGACCGCCACGTAGGCGGATCGGGTGGACGAGCGCGCGGTGCTTGCGCCCGGCACGCGGCGGCAGGCCAAGGTTGGGGCGATGGCGGAGATGGACGACTTTGAGGAGGAGCCGCTGCAAAAGTGGCTGGACGGGGAGGCGAGAGGAGCCGAGAGGAGCCGAGACGGGCCGAGATGGGCCGAGGTCCTCCGAGATCATCCGAGATCATCCGAGGTGGGCCGAGAGCAGCCGAGAGCAGCCGAGAGCAGCCGAGGTTTGTCCGAGATCATCCGAGATCATCCGAGGTGATCCGAGGTGAGCCGAGGTGAGCCGAGGTGAGCCGAGGTGAGCCGAGGTGAGCCGAGGTGAGCCGAGGTGAGCCGAGGTGAGCCGAGGTGAGCCGAGGTGAGCCGAGGTGAGCCGAGATCATCCGAGGTGAGCCGAGGTGAGCCGAGGTAGCGCCGAGGTTGCGCCGAGAGATGATCCGAGTGGTCCGAGGTGTGAGCCGAGAGTGTGTGTGAGCAGGAGGGGTCGTCGGACGAGTCGTACGTCGAAGAAGGCGGCGGCAGCGGAGACGAGGCTGAGGCGGAGGAGGCGGAGGAGAGCAGCTACAGCGGCGGAGAGGAGGAGGAGGACAGCGATGGGGAGGAGGAGGAGGAGGACGAGGGGGGGGAGGGCGGCGGGGGAGGGGGGCGCCGCAAGAAGAAGAAGCTGCGCGTCTCTCGCCGCGAGACTGCAAAGGCCGCCAAGGCGACCATCTCCGCCGTCATCGCCGCAGGCACGCACGCCGCCGACCCGTCCGCCGAGGGCGCGGCTCCGGCCGGGCCCAACCAGTACTCTGCAGAGGCGTTGCGTGCGGAGGTGTGGACTGAGCTCGGCCACACACCGTGATTGGCTAGTGCCCCTGACCCAACATTGAGGGCGTGGTGTAGTCCCGCTCCTGGTATTGAATGAAGGTAGTGCGCCCAGTCGACTCTGAGCACCTCGTCAGGCGGACCGGCTCGGCTACACCTTCGCGGCGGGCGTGGACGAGGACGAGGAGGACGACGACTACCGCGCCGGCGCCGGGTCTGGCGACGGCTCGGACTCGTCCGACGCACCTTCCGACAGCGGCAGCGACGGCGGCGGCAAAGCGCGCGGCCGGAAGCGAGGACGGGGCAGCAAGGGCAAGGGCAAGGGCAAGGGCAGGGGGCGGGAGGGGGCGGCGAAGGCGCCGCGGGCGCCGAGCGCGTACAACTTGTTTGTCAAGGCGGAGGTCGCGCGGCTCAAGCAGCAGCAGCCGGGGCTTCGCCACCAGGAGCCGAGAGCACAGCCGAGAGCTTCCGAGAGGACCCGAGATTGCTAAGACTCCAGGAGCCGAGTACAGCTAGATTCAGCCGAGAGCATCCGAGATGATCCGAGATTGATGCGCCACCCGGAGCCACCCTACTTCCCTCCCAGCGCCGGTGCGTGGAGGCTTCCCCGCGCCTTCCCCGACCCTTCGCGGAACCTTCCTGCAGGAGGCCTTCCGCCAAGCCGCGAGCGCGTGGAGCCGCGCCAAGGCGGCCGCTGCGGGCGAGCACGACGGGGGCGGAGCCGGTAGCGCCGCCGCCGGAGGCGCAGAGGGCGACGTCGCTGCCAGCGGCGCCTCGGCTTCCGCAGACGCTCCAGACGCCGTTGGCGTGAAGGCCGAGGAGGAGGAGGCGGTGAAGGCGGAGGGGGAAGCTGAGAAGGTGGAGGAGGGGGCGGTGAAGGTGGAGCCCATGGCGGTCGCGGGTGGTGGAGCCTGAAAGGGGCACGTGGGTATGTGCTCCGGCCGAGGTTGTGGGTGGGGTCAGCGGGGACTGGTAATTGACTAGTCAATTGGGGTCTGGGGCGGGAGCTGCCAGCTGGCCAGCGGGGCGGAGCCCCGCGAGAACAGAATTCAGCCGATTCTCGGTCAGCCGTTCCAGGATGCAGGAAAAAATAGTTTCGGCGGTCTGAGGCGGCCCAGCGGACCCCAGCGGACCCGTTGGCACGGCCAGCGCGCGGGGGGCACCGGGGCGACCCCCCATCCTCACACTAGAGACTAGTGTCCTTCCTTTGGGTGTGAAAAAACGCGACCTCGCCGTCAGACGAGCAGTGCACCGCCAGACGGAGGCGCGCGAGCGCTCGGAGGCCGCCCGACACGACTCATCCATGCCTGCGTTGGGCCCGCGCAGCCGGAGTATTTTTCCGGTCCGATTTTCGGGGTGCTCTGTTCACGGCACGGAAAAACAAGCGGGTGACAGGCTCGTCCTCCGACTCTCACGCCTGCAAGCCGACTGGGGCACCGGAAAATTATTCCGAGCCGGCGGTCTTCGCGTCCGACTGGCTTAGTGACTCCTGAGCCACCCCGACACCGCTCGGACCGCCTATCCGCGTCGGCGTCCATGCTGCCGGAGCAGTCGAAACGTGGGCGTCCGAGCGTCGCCTGTGTCATCTGCCGAGCTGCCAGACGGGCCTGCGACGGCAAGTTTGCCGACTGCGTCAAGTACGTGTCGCTACCCGCGACCGCCTCCGACGCTGCCGGCCCGTCCCAGCCAGCCTCGCCACCTCCGAGCCGGCCTGTTCGCTCCAAGCGGAGCCCGGGCGGCTCGGAGCACCGCGGCGCCCGCGACAGGACCGACCAACGCTACGACCTCAAGCAGCGGCGGACGTCGGCAGCGGCGGTGGTCGCAGTGGGAGAGCAGCTGGCCTCCGCGGGCTGGGCGGCCGATGCGGTCATCGAGGAGGATAGCAGGACGAGGAGCGGGCAGCTCGACTCCAAGCAGGCGGGCGGCCGGCTGATGGAGCTGCTCGTCGTCGCCTTCGCCTCCGTGTCGCCGGACGCGCCGCTGTCCCTCCAGCTGGAGCAGGTCGCTGGCAGTCTCGGCCAAGCGGCCGTTGCCGCCGAGGCTGCAGGCGATGAGCGGCGGGCATCGCGCAGGCTACGAGGGCGGCATGACGACGGCGGCGGTCGCCTCCAACAACGGCTTCTCGTTCGCCCGCTCGCGCCTGGGCTGCTACTGCTCGCCGCCGCCGGGGGGGTCCTGCAGCCACGTCGGCTGGACCGGCCAGCTGAGCCTAGGCAAGGTCTGCCCGACGTCTTCGGGCGGCGGCGGGGGCGGCGGCGGCGGCGGTGGCGGGGGCGGTGGCGGTGGCGGCGGCGGGTGGCGGCGGCGGCCGCCGCCAAACGCG
>NW_005200589.1:172463-179572 GCF_000372725.1 Emiliania huxleyi CCMP1516
CGGCGCGCGGCCCGGAGGAGAAGAACGAGTCGACGATCACGTGCGGCCCGACGACGCTGGTCAAGAACCACTACTCGGTGCCAGTCGAGTGGGTCAACTTGCACGAGCTCAACGACGAGTTGAGCACTTGAGCACTGGATAGGGCCGATTCCGCGTGGTACGGGACCCCTCGATCGTCTCGCCCTCCCTCTCTGGCATGTTCATTGGGGGGGGGTCATAACAAACACGGTACAGGATCGAGGTGCACGCTGCCGAAGCAGTGTCGTCCCCCCTCTCCCCGACGGCGATGGCGGTGTGACCGATCGAGCTACAAGAGGAACTTGTTCAGCAGGATCCGGGTTAGTCTGGCGCACTGCCTCACTGGGCCTGAGATCGCAGCGACGCTTCCCGTCACCGTCTCGGATTTATGTGGGATCGAACCACTCCGGGATGGGCAAGCCCATCGTTCTGAGTTGTGCCTTTCCCTCACCATCTGGTTAATTGTCAAAATTCCTGTTGTGCAAGAGGGGAGGGGGCTCTGACGGAGTGTGAGGCGGGAGAGGGCAGGGAATGGGCGCGGGGGAGGGGGGGGGGGGGGGCTCAGCCGTGCGAAAAGCATCAATTAATAATAGTGAGGAAGACATATTGCCCGGCCGTTCATGAAGTCCATCTCGATTTTGGTTTTTTCCCCACAGACCACTCGGGCAGCTTTTACGAAAGGCAAAGTTTTACTTGACCACTCGGGCAGATTCGATTGCATTTTACCACTCGGGCAAACTCGATGAAACGGACGGAAAACGCGTTTGCGACGGCTCGCCGGAAGCTATGCATGGAGCGGCCGGTGCGCCGCCGCAGCTCACCGATGGAGCCTGCGTCGCGGCTCAATCCACTGCCGCAGCAGCACTGCGACACACTCTCCAAGCACAGCCTCTGGCGTTGCGATTGCCCAGAGAGCGAGCAATAGGCGCCAAAAGCACAGATCTGTGTGCAGTGAGTCTCCATGTCGGTCGCGCCCAGCGAGAGGACAGCCGCGGGCCTCGGATGCTCGACCGGACGCGAGCCCACCGTGCGAGTTGCGGACCCGGAGGCGGCCGGCCCAGCTCACCCCCAGGGAGGCCATGCCCAGGGTCAGGCATAAAGGGGGGTGTTTTCCGTCCCCGTCCAATCACGACGAGTTTGCCATCTCGCGTTTTTTCTCTCTTTCCGCCACAACGAGTCAATCAACGACCCCAGTTGCGACTCGCCGCTACCCTTACGACGCCCACCAACCCACACCTCCCCTGCGCACCGCCTCCGCTGCACGCTTGCGTTGCGCCTCGGACTAGAAAAAAAGAATTTCGACAACAAATTCTGCGAGTTCTCTCCCTCGCGGCCCTCTCACACTACGCAGACAAACGTAACAGTGAATCATGGACGTACGCTGCATACCATGAGCATACCGTCGCGCGTGCGGGAGTGTGCAAGCAAAGGGGAGCAAGTTAGAGTAGCCAGTAAGTGTAGTGTTCGCGGACGTCACAGGTGTCAGCGGGTAGGTGGCCTGGGCTTTTTTTGCACTCATCGCGCCACCACCCTTGGCAGCACAAAGCCGCGCCAGACGTCCGCCAGCTCCGGAGCCGCTCCCTCGCGGCCGTCGAAGCGCTCCTCGTCCCACGCGATCAGGTAGCCCAGCCGCATCACCTCGACCGCCCACTTGCGAGCCGCCTCCGGGAAGAGCTCGTGGGACTGCGGCGACCACTCCGCCGCCTTGAGGATGAGCCTGCCCACCTCCACCGCCTCGGCCGCTGGCTCCAAGTTGGCCGGCCTGAGGAAGGGCAGAGGCGTGGGGCGTGTGCAAAGCGAGGACCCGGCGAGTGGGGGAGAGGCCATAGCGCGCCTCAGTGCGAGGGCCTTGGCCTCGCCCGCCACGCGCACGCCGAAGCGTCCCGTCGAAGCGCTTGCGGAGACGACGACGCCGACCTTGCCGTTCATCGATGGCCGCGAGACGAGAGAGTGGATCGCGACGGTGGAGCCGACGGCCGCAGCTGTCGGATCCGACTCGCCCCACGAGCAGAGGACGCGCGCCCGCTCGAGGGCAGAAGGGTCGCCGGCTGAAGAGTCCGCGCCGCCGCGCAGCAGCGCCCGCGCCCGGTCGACGGTGAGCGCCTGCGGGAAGAGGAACAGTGAGCGTGAGGACAATGCACTCACGCTTCTCTAGCCGCTAGTCTCGGGCACGCCTCGAGGTGCTGGAGCGGCGTCCAGCCGCGGCTGGCGACCAGCCAGGCGGCGAGGTCGGCGTGGCCTGCGCGGTTTGCGATCTCCTCGGGCGTGCCGAAGGGCGTTGCGGCGCGGGAGGCGCCGTAGGAGGAGAGGAGCTTGGCGAGCTCGAGGTGGCCGTTCTGACACGCCATGAACAGCGGCGTGGCGCCATTCTCATTGGCCTGGTCCATCGCCGCGCCGGTCTCGAGGAGCAGCCGGGCGGTGTCGAGGTGGCCCTGGTGGCATGCCATGGACAGCGGCGTGACGCCGTTGCCCAAGGCTTGGTCGACCGCCGCGCCAGCGTCGCGCAACAGCCGGGCGCACTCGAGGTGGCCATTATGGCACGCCATGAACAGTGGCGTGGTACCGTCATCCTTGGCTTGGTTGGGCGCCGCGCCAGCCTCGAGCAGCAGCCGGGCGATGTCGACGTGGCCCCGAACGCACGCCATGTACAGCGGCGTGGAGCCGTCCTCCGAGGCTTGGCCGACCGCCGCGCCAGCCTCGAGGAGCAGCCGGACGGTGTCGAGGTGACCATGGATGCACGCTATGAGCAGCGGCGAGAAGCCTCCGTCAGCAGCTTGGTTGAACGCCGCGCCAGCGTCGCGCAACAGCCGGGCGCACTCGAGGTGGCCATTCTGGCACGCCATGAACAGCGGCGTGGCGCCGTTGTTGCGGGCTTGGTTGACCGCCGCGCCAGCCTCGAGCAGCAGCCGGGCGCACTCGAGGTGGCCATTCTGGCACGCCATGAACAGTGGCGTGGAGCCTTGCTCATCGGCCTGGTCGATCGCCGCGCCAGCTTCGAGGAGCAGCTGGGCGCACTCGAGCTGGAGCTCCTGGCACGCCATGAAGAGCGGCGTGACGCCGTCCTGCTTGGCTTGGTTGACCGCTGCGCCAGCGTCGCGCAGCAGCCGGGCGACCTCGAGCTGGCCGTTCTGGCACGCGATGTACAGCGGCGTGGTGCCGTTTTGCTTGGCTTGGTTGACCGCCGCGCCAGCCTCGAGGAGCAGCCGGACGATTTCGGGGTGGCCCTTTAGGCACGCGATGAACAGCGGCGTGGCGCCATCATCCGCGGCTTGGTTGGGCGCAGAGCCAGCCTCGAGGAGCAGCCAGACGCACTCGTGCTGGCCGGTCTGGGACGCAACGTACAGCGGCGTGACGCCTCCATCATCAGCTTGGCCGACCGCCGCGCTGGCCTCGAGGAGCAGCCGAACGATCTCGAGGTGGCCCTTCCAGCACGCCATGTTCAGCGGCGTGACACCATTGTCCGTGGCTTGGTTGACCGCTGCGCTGGCCTTGAGTAGCAGCCGGGCGCACTCGAGGTGGCCCTCCTGGCACGCGATGAACAGCGCGGAGCCGCCGCCGCCATTCGTCGCCCCGACGCTCGCGCCGGCCTCGAGCAGCAGCCGCACCGCCTCGGCCTGCCCGTGACGAGCGGCCCAGGTGAGCAGCGTGTGCTGCCTCTCGGTGTCGTGCCGCGCGTCGAGCTGGGCAGCGAGCGACGTGCCACTCGTCCCCTGCCCGGAGAGGAAGGCGAGCAGTGAGGCCAGGTCGCCCTGAGCCAGGTCGGCGAGCACGTTGCTGGGGAGGATGGGGCCGCTCATTGCGGCGCCTGAAAGAATTTTACAATCCCCTCGGAGAGTATTCTTTAGCTCCGAGTAGAGGGGCGGCGTTCTGCAGTTAAGGGGAAACCCGGTACACGGAGCCAACCCTCGGAGACCCGTGTTATGGCCCTGCGAACGCGCACCCCCGGGGCTAGGGCTCTCTAGCCCGTAACCCGACACCGATCATCCGGCTCGCTGGGTGCGCTTCTGAGCTCCCCGGCCCTGGATGTGCGGTTAATGACTGCACTCCAAGTGCTCCAAATCCCCGCACAACACTGGGCACGGGACTGGCGCGCACTGGCACTAACACAGGTACACCACGGGAGCCGCCTAAGCGACTCCTGCGAGGGTTGCGAGGCACTTAGCTCCGTGCACCCGCCCACCCCCGCCACAGGCAAGCTCATTCACGACCTGCTCTGCGATGGCCGTGTGAATGAAGAACGACTGAGATGCGCTGCTTCTGCAGCCCCAGCCTGAAAGAAACCTCCGGTCGCGCTGGACTTTTCAGTGTTTGTAGGGATCCCTAGCTCTTACGTACATTCCCGGAGGAGGACTGCTGACGGGGTTCTGACAAAAAAAGCGAAATCCTGGGGGTTTGCGTTCGTTTTGCCTGGCCTGAACAGGCCTGAATGAACGGGCGTGGTCCGGGCTCAAAATCAGATGGCCTTCCCGCCTTCCCGCGTCCCCCTCAATGCTCTTGCGCCTTGCTGCTCCCGTCCCCCCCCGCCCGCCCCCCCAAATCTTCTCTGTGCACTCACTTCCTGATACATATCGTTTTGAGCGCTCCCCTCTTTCTCTCTGTCTCTCCTGATTCGGAGCCATGCCAGAAAGAAAATCCTAATACTCGGGCAAGTGCTCCAAGTGCTCGGGTGGACAACACACGCAAACTCCAAACAGTTACAGCAAGGAACAGAATTGCACAGGCCTTCACAAGTAACAGCGAGGCCACCTCTGACAACCTCGCTGCCAGGCCACATGCATGCCGTGCAGCCCAGCGGGGACGGGGAGCGGGGCGGGAGGGCTGGAGCAGGCGGACATCGCTTCCAGGGAGGGGGGCGCGCACTTCTACTCACACCACATGCTAGGGGGGGGGGGGGGGGGCGTGAATAAAAGGGCCCCCCCCTCCCTGGAAGCGATGTCCGCCTGCTCCTGGTTTGGGACCAAAAACAATGGCACCGGCGGCGGCCCACGCGGTGGTTCAAGACGGCTTTCAAAGTAGCGCAGGTCGGTCAGATCTCAGATGTCAAACTCGCCCACCCATGGCCGTGCAGCCCCAGCGGCTCTCGACTGGGAACTCGAAATAGCGGTTAGCGCGGCTTGCTGCATGGTCTCGCCTACGACGCAACCGAGGCACACTTCTCAGCTTGACCGCTTCCAAGCAGCGCCACATGGATCATGGTCGGCGTACCGTCGATGAGCGAGACGAAGCTATCCCCGTCCCGCTCGTCATGCACGAAAGTAATCAAATACGCGGCGTCGGAGGCGTCTGCTGCCTTGGCGCCCGCTGGCGTGGTGTCGGCATACACAGAGCATTCATTCACAGAGTGACAGCGAAACACGAGAGAGAGATTTTTAGCAATACCAAACAACTCTAACACTCACACGTCATTTGGGGCCTGGAGCCCTGTTCACGCGCGCGCGAGACGTGCAGACAGGGTTGCCAGGTGAGAGCGAATGGCGCGGTTCTTTGAACTTTGTTTGTCGAAATACGTGTCCTACAGGAGCACAAGAATACGTCTTCCGCTTCTGGGCGTGGCTGCCATACGGGTCCGACTCAAACGGCTTCGCGGAGTGCGCATGTATGAACAACAGTCGGGCTCGGACGGGACACAGTGCGCCGTTTCCAGAAAAAAGAATTTTGAGAAAAATTCCGTGAGTTCTCTCCCCAATCTCGGCTGAGCTCACATTCGCGATGCTCGCCTCGTCGGTGGCGCCCCCGCCTCCCGCCGCAGTTCGTCGCCGCCGCAACTCGCCTCCGCCACCACCGCCCATGCGTGTGCAAGAGCAGGCTCCGTTCATCCCTCCGCCAACCGTGCCTCCGGCGCCGATGTTCTTCCCGCAAACGGCGGAGCAGCTCGCCTACATGCAGCAAGTCCAGCAACTGCAGCGGTTGGTCGTGGCTCAGGTCAACTATTACTTCAGCGACGAAAATTTGCTCAGAGACGAGTACCTCCGCCGCCAAATGGATGGCGAGGGTTGGATCTCAATCGAGCTGCTCGCCACCTTCAACCGTCTCCGCAGCCTGACGACCGATCTCCATCTCATCGGCGAGGTGCGCGCACTATTCGTCGCCGCCATATGGAACACCACGTTGTCGTAGATCACAGCCTCTCTGCGCGGCGCAGAGAGCGCGCAGAACCTCCTTCCTTCCTCCCACACACACTCCTCCCTCGCACCGTCGCACCGCCCCCAACACGTCCACCTCTCCCCCATCCTCTCCCTCCCCCCTTCTCCCCCCATTCCCGCAGGCGCTGCTCCTCTCGCCCGAGCTGGAGGTGCTCGACGGCCGCGTCCGCCGCCGCTTCGACTGGCAGCGCTGGGCGCCTCCCTCCCCCGGCGTCCCTCTGGCCTCGATCCTGCGCCAGCCAGCGATGCCGCCGCTGCCGCCCCTCGCCACGCCGCACCACGGCGGAGCAGAGGGGGCGCCGCTGACGCCCGAGGCGGCGGGGACGGCGCTTTCGCGCGCGCCCACCGCCGAGCACGTCTCCCCCGTCCACAGCCCCAACGCCCGGCCCGCCGCCGCCGCAAAGTGGCTCGACGCGCCGGCCGTGCAAAAGCCCGCCGCCGCCGGCCACGCTGCGGGCGGGTCGCCCGCATCGTCACGCTGCGCGGCTCCTCCTCCGCCGCGCGGGTCGTCGTCCCCCGCCGCGGCGCACGCGCCCACCCGGCCCGACGCGTCACCATCCGCCTCCGACGCGCCTGCTGAGGCGCGATGGGCGCAGCAGCCGCCGCGGCAGCGTGGAAATGTCTCGGACAAGTCACCGCTGGAGGCGGGGAGCCGGGGGCGGCACGCCGCGCCGTCGCCGCTGTCGGCGGACGGCGGCGGCGGCGGCGCCTCCTCCGCCTCGCCCTCCTCCTCCTCCCACCGCCCTTCCTCCAGCGGGGGGGCTGGAGGCTACTACGCCCCTCCGCCGTACGTGCAGCCGCGCCGGAGGTGCGGCAACTGGGAGCCTGTGGCCAAGGGGCGGCGGCGCGGCGGCAAGGGGGGGTCGGGGCAGCTCCCCGCGGGGCTGTGGACCGGCTCCGCCGCCGCGCCGCCCGACGAGGTGGAGATCAACTCTGACGAAACTCTGA
>NW_005200589.1:179672-205624 GCF_000372725.1 Emiliania huxleyi CCMP1516
TGTGTGTGTGTGTGTGTGTGTGTGTGTGTGTGTGTGTGTGTGTGTGTGTGTGTGTGTGTGTGTGTGTGCGCGCGCCTCTTCTTTGTTCGATGCGCAAATAACATCAACAACGCTGCTTGCAACATGCTCAACCGCTCGCTCCCCATCGAGCTCTTCTTGCCGCACGGCTCTTCTGTGTGCCGGCACAGAGCTCCGTGCAAGCCTTCCAGCGTGATAGGAACGAGTGTATCGCTTTGACGGATCGACCGTGCTTGTTATCCACATCGATGTGACGCACACAGTGACACATCAACGACACACATTCTCCCACCCGCCGGGACGCAAAACGCTCTCGACGAGAGCCACAAGAAGGCGGCCACACAGCAAGCCGCTCGGTCGATCACGTTGCTCGCTCGATGCCGGCGAGCGCATGGCGCACGCCTTGGTGCTTGGACGGTGGCGAGGCCAAAAACACCGGCAGTGGCCGTCCGCTGGCGTGAGCGGCGGCGGTCGAGACCTCACCCTTCGCGCCGACGACCCAACCTCACGCCGAACAACCCAGCAGCACCGTGGCGATGGCGCTAAGAGGTTCCTCTTTTCCGCGCCCCCCCCGCAAGGCGCGCGATACACACCCAACCCAACAACCCAACCGAGAGAGAGAGAGGGGTCTTCCGCGGGGGGAGCTTCGTCGACGGGTGCGGGACTGCGGCGCAGACAGTGCTGCGGCGATGCCTCCGGCTGCTGTGGCGAGTGGTGTGCTGCTCGCTGCGATGGCGAAGAACTCGTCTCGTCACACGCCAAGGGCTTACGCTCTGTCGAGACGTGAGGCGTATGCGCCCAGGAGGGGAGGGCGCATGCGTAACGACGCTGCTAGAGATGCCTTTCGGGGCCCAGAGATAAAACTTCTGATGCCATGCGTGACCTAGTAGTGTCCCCAGCTATGGGCGTGTCCACGTTGGAGCCAGGTGTGGTGTGGACGCGAGAATAGCTCCGCCGTTCATGGAGGCAACCGATGCGAGTCGACTGGTGTGTGTCGTCGTGGTTTCGTATCAAGAATTCTCTCTCTCCAACAACCCAACCCAACCCAAAAAGCACGATTCTCAAGTTGGGCCCTCGAGCTACAGGAGCACAAGAATACGTCTTCCGCTTCTGGGCGTGGCTGCCATACGGGTCCGACTCAATCGGCTTGGCGTAGTGTGCACGTATGAAGAACAGTCGGGCTCGGCCGGAACACAGTGCGCCGTTTCCGGAAAAAGGAGTGGTGAGACAACTGGCGTGAGTGATCTACGCAGTGGAGCGTGACCTGACATTCGCGGGGGTCGCAGCTGCCTCTGCGCGTCCTGGAGATGTACCAAATTGTCGCCGCCGGAGACGACTCGACGCCGCTGAGATCGGAGATCAAGCTCTGACAAGTCGCACGTTGCTCCTTTGACGCCGACGTGACTCCTGCAGAGCACATCAGGACACGGTCTCGACGCGCTCGGTACGACGCCTGCGACCCGTCTCGGGTCAGGTGGCGCGACGCTCATCGCGCCTGCCAGCGCTGCCGTACAGATGCCACGACGAGGTCAAGCACGCTTCTATACGCTCGCCCAGCCTTCCTTTCCATCCCATTAGGCAGCCTGGGAACGGTGGCGGTCAGAGGCAAAGCCTACGAGGGGTGGTGGAACCACATGTCACGGCTACTGCCGGCTCGACCCCACGATAGCCTCCGGAGGCTGACTTTGCGGCACAATCATCGGACGATGTCGACGAGTTGGGTCGCTCTCGCGGTAGCCAGATGAGCTCTCATACTAGTATCATCGGCCATGGCCGCAGAGAGCGCGGGGGAGGGCGCTGGGAGCAACACGGAGCTCCGTTGGACGTTTTCAAGATTAGCGTGTCAGAGTGAATTGGAACTAGCCATTGGGAGTCTGCTGGGTCGACGCACGACGGTCGTGGGCCTCGCGAGTGCGGAGTGGTCGTGCGTCTCGATCGAACTTCGAAGTATCGTCTATTTGTCTTGAGGGATGTGGCGCGGCTTGCGACACGGCGGCAGCCGGGACGCTGGAGCCGGCACGCGCCGCGGCAGGCCCGGCGCACGCACTCTCACAACAAACCTAAAACTTCAGACGTCTCGCACGCTCTCCAGTCGTACTCGTAGCTCCAGTCTGCAGTCACAGCTGAGAGACCGCCGGGGGCCCGAATCCCAATGAAATGGCCGGCCGGGTTCCGAACATGGGCTACACACTCTCGAGCACGACCTCGCCGCGGGGAGGGGGGGGGGGGGCGAGTGGTGCTGCCGGAAGAGCGGTGGGTCGCGGCAGGCGGACAAAGGTTGGGGCGGGCCGGCCGGAGTTATGGGGAGATATGGGGAGATGTGATAATCTCAGGTGATCCGGGGCGGAGTAATCTCCGGTGATCTGGGCGGCGTCGTCCCATGCACATCTGACACCCCCCCTCGCCCAAGATAAAGTGCCTGACGTCATGAGCCGTTCCACACACGCACTGATCCAGCTTCGAGTTAACTCGAGAAGCCTCAATTGTCTGCAGCATAGCTGAGTATCCGCACTTCTCACCACTGGGTCGAGCCCGCGCCCCCACCCCCTTCAGAAGTAGTAAGACTCCTGATCCTCGTCCACCTTGCCTCTACCCCACTCTCGCCAGTAGTAATCCCCGCCCTGACCAAGTCGAATAGCATGTGATTTCTCCCGCTGTGCTCGTCATCCCCTAGCTTTTCCCGAATCATGTTTCTTGCCCACATCATCTGAAGTCGCTTCCCCACCTCTGAGAACACCTTCCCTCCAATCGCAAGTGAGCTGAGCTGGTTCCCACTCTCCCCGTCCACTCGGCCATAGTCTGTGACCCCAATCAGAGTCGCGATTGAACGACGCACGAGCAGTTCTGGCTCCCTCAGCACTCCCTCTGCTACCCATTTTGCAACCGCATCCACCATTGCCACAGCCGAAACTGAGGGAGGGTGTAGAGGATGAAGAGTGTAGAGCGCTGTAGAGATGTAGAGCGCTCTGGAGCGCTGTAGAGCTGTAGAGCTCTACATCCGCCGCGGGACGATGTGAGTCCGATGTAGAGCGATGTAGAGGCGCTCTACAACGTGAAATCTCTATCGCGATCTCGCCCGGCGCTCGACGTCGGGTCCTCGGCCGCCATTGCGGTCGGCGCCACCACCTCCTCCCGCCCCCCCCGCAGCCACTGCCGCGCGGCCGCCAATGCGACCGACCCCACCCTCCTTCCCCGACCCCGCCCTAAACGCCCCCGACAGCGAAGCCCGCGCCGCGCGCGGCACCCCCACCGACTCTGCCTCCGACCCCAGGGCCTAGGCGGCCCGCCATGAAATCTAGCCGTGTGTGCTGGCGTCCGGGTCCCAGCGGGTTTTCACGTAACAAGTACACACCACCCACACAACATTTACCAGCCCCGTCGGCCACATCAAATGCAATTAGGGAACCCCCCCGAAAGCGTCGGAATCTCGCTCACACATGCTCCTCGCCGCGCCGCTCCTCTCTCTCAGCCTCGTGCTCCACCCTGCACTCATGCGCACTGCGCCCATGCACTCTGCGTCCATGCCCCTTGCGCCCATGCGGAGCGTCACGTTCATGGCCGACCAGCCAACAGTTGAGCCACCCGTGTATGACGTCGACGAGGTGCAGGCGGGGGAGGCAAAGGCGGCGGCGGAGGCGGCAGCGGCGAAGGCGGCAGAGGAGGCGGCGGCAGTGAAGGCGGTAGAGGAAGCGGCGGCGGCAAAGGCGGCAGAGGAGGCGGCGGCGGCGAAGGCGGCGGAGGAGGCGGCAGCAGCAGCGAAGGCGGCGGAGGAGGCGAAGGCGGCGAAGGCGGCAGAGGAGGCGAAAGCGAAGGCGGCGGCGGAGGCGGCTGCAGCGAAGGCGGCGGAGGAGGCGAAAGCGAAGGCGGCGGCGGAGGCGGCAGCGGCAAAGGCGGCAGCGGAGGCGGCGGCGAAGGCAGCGGCGGAGGCGGCAGCGGCAAAGGCGGAAGCGGAGGCGGCGGCAGCGGCTAAGGCGGCGGAGGATGCGGCGGCGGCGGAGGCGGCTCGCCAGGCCACCGCACCGGCTGGTTTCGTGTGGGGTGAGACCTATTGAGCGATTGACTCGCGCCGTTTTCTCCAATTGTCCAATACTGCCGTTATTGGGCACAAACCCGCCTCTGAAGACACATCTGTATGTGTAAGTCTGGTGCACTGGCAGGAGCAATACTCGCATAGGGGACGTCCCCCCTACCGGCGCACGCATTGGGCGTCGCCGTGAGCAACCAAGCATCCCAAAGCTGACTTGTGTGGCTGCTTGTGCTGCCTGCTCATGAGCAGGCAGCACAAGCGCTCAGGCCTCAGCAGGCAGCACAAGCAGCCACACAGAGTTGGGCTGGCGGCCGTCTCTGATGCCCGTGCTGCGAAAGTGCTCCGACGGACCGGGAGGGTCGGGGGTGCCATTTCTTTTGACGGTGTTCATCCGGAAGACGTTGAGGTCGAGCGAGTCGATGTGGTCAAAGTTGGCATCCGTTGTCTCTGTAGCCACCTTTTCCGAGATGCCGACGCGGAGCAGGGCGTCAAACGTCTGCTGCTTGGTGATCAGGCCCGCCGGGCTGGGCACGAGGTCTCCGTTCTTGACGAGGGCGCTCATCACCGGGCAGGTGATGCGCCTCCAATCAGGGTCAGGCTCGTCGGGCGGAGGCGGTGAAGGCGGTGGCAGCCGCGGTGGCGGCGGGCTCGGGGGTGGTAGCGGCGGGGGCGGGCTCGGAGGCGGGAGTGGCGGCGGCGGCACAGGTGGCGACGATGGTGGCGGAGAGGGCGGCGGAGAGCTCGGTGGCGGCGAACGCGGAGGCGACGAGGGCGGAGGCGGCGAGGGCGGCAGCGGGGAGGGAAGCGGCGGCGAGGGTGGTGGCGGCGAGGGCGGTGGCGGCGAGGGTGGCGGCGGCGAGGGCGGCGGCAAGGGCGGAGGAGGCGAGGGCGGTGGCGGCGGTGGCGGAGGAGGCGAGGGCGGCGGCGGCGACGGAAGTGGCGACGGCGACGGCGGTGAGGGCGGAGGGGGCGACGGAGGGGGTGGCGACGGCGACGGCGGCGAGGGTGGAGGAGGCGAGGGTGGTGGCGACGGCGGCGTGACCGTTTTTCACATACCTACATACCCGATTTTTACCATCTCGCATCGGGCGCAGCGGGTATCGCCGAGGACTTATATATACACGGAGAGGGGCTGGGGGGGGGGGGGGGGTAACATTCAATAGCTATGGGCCCGCAGGGTCAGCAGCGCGCCGACGCGGACCTCGACGCACACACCGCCGCCTCGCTCTCTAGCAGGCGGTGGCGGCCGCCGCGGAGGATGGACCGGCGGTGCGGAAGGTTGCCTGCGGGCAGAAGGGGTGAGGGCTGTAAGTGGAGCGGGGGAGGGGCGGTTGGGGGTGGGAGGGAGGAGGCGCGGCCTGCTTGCGGCGCGGCGCCTTTGCTCCGTTACACACACACACACTCCTGACAGAAACTAGGTAGGTAGGTAGAAAGGTGAAGAACAGCCAGGCTCGGACTGGACACCAACGCGGTATGGGTGGACGCTGGACAGATGATGACGACACGCACGAGCGACACACAGAAGAAGAAGAAGAAGAAGAAAAATCTCACACAGACACAAACAAGCTCACAAGACACACAGCCAGCGGGCTGCCACACACCCTGAGTCGGCTTACACATAACTCAAGGCCATATCCTCCCTGTCGCCCCCCCCAGCACTCCACGGTGCCAAGAGACTTAGAGTCCTTACAGACAAAAGAAATCACGCTGCCCTCGGGCCACTCGGCCATGAAAAGCGCACAAGCAAGAGAGGCGCGGCCATTGTATCATGTATCTTATTCGGACCCCCCCCTTCGCGCTTCTCGTTTTTCGTGCCAAACCAGCGCGATCTCGGCGGGGCGTCAGCGCCTCTCGGAGGGGCATCATGCGCTCCCGGGGCCGCCCGACGGCGCGGGCCTCTTGCCGATGGACCCAGCCGAGGTGCCCAACCAGTTGGAGCGCGCCGACGCGCTGCGCGCGACCACCAGCCAGCTTTCCGGCCGGGCCGAGAACGGTGTGTCGAGAAAGTAGACACTCAAAGTAGCAGCCGCTTTTTTTGCCTCTTTTTGAGCGCGGCTGCTGCACACCCTGCCCACCAGTGATACTAGAAGCACCAGATTTACCCCGTCGCGAGCTTGACCGCGACCCCGATGACCGCCCACAGGTGGCTGATCGCGGCGCCACTCATCGCTGCTTTTCGGCGCCTGGCTCTCAGAGGGCCCCTGCGGCTCTCGCTCGTCGCGCGACCGCCGCCGACATCATGTGCTTGGTCGTCCCCGCCGGCACGGAGCTGCGCCACGTCGAATTGTTCGGCGGCTCGACCGCCGGCGCGCCCACCCTCGCCTCCTGCGCGCCTCACACCCAGAATTCTCCTCGCGCGCGGCCGACAAAGTAGGCACACGACCACCTCCCTCCCACTCACCCCCCCCACGATGCACAGCCCGTCCACTCTCGCCGGCAAGGCGCACGGAACGCCCAATTTGGGCTGGAAATGCCGCCGCCACGGGTTGGTGGCGCCCTCGGCAGCGGGGCAGCGCCACGCCGCGCAAACTTGCGCGACAAACTTGCGACCTCTGTCCCTCGTATTCACCCCAGATTTTGCCCTATCCAGGCTCACCCGGTACCGCGAGCGGCGAGCCGCGCCAAGTTTGCTCCATTTCCGACAAGTTCATCCCGCCCGAACGCCGATCTTCGGCCGCCTGGAGGCCCAGGACGGGGCTCGGGACCGGCCAGGTGTGGATTCTCCTCGGCGCTGCGGTGTATCTGCGCGCCCATGGCGCGTTCAGGGGTGCGCCTGAGGCGTGTAGACTGCGGGGCGCCGCGATAGCGCGGCGCCGACGATTGTGTCAGCTCACTGTCACACCGTCGACACGGTCACAGTGTGTGTGCAGTGCGTCCACTCCGGCGACCGTGACGCCGTCGGCGCTCGTCAAAAACATCTACTGTGGAGCTATCAGTGTGGTTGCGTGTTGCACTAGTACTGTTGCACCAGGCGGCCCGTTTTTAGCAAAAAGCAGATACCACATCGCGCGTGGTCATCGAAAAACCGCATCTTCGCCCGTCTGGGACCTCTTCGTACGGCTCCAAAAACCGCTCCTTAACGACGGCTACGCGGCCCGGCGGTCGATCTGCGCCTGCTCAGCGGTGGAGGGGATGTGGGCGGTACGTGCGTACCGCGTGGTGTTGCGACGGTTTGACGATTGCGACTCCCAGCGTCGACTTTTCGACCCCACGGAGCCTCTGCTGCTCCGGGGGGGGGGGGTCTGCAGACCACCCGGCCGAACTTCAGAGTGGCGGTGCTCCTCAAATACCGCTCAAATACCCACGATGTTGTGGAGGGGACATATGCTGATGATCCTGGCCCGATTGGTTCCCTCAGAAAGCTTCTGGGCGGTCGCTAAGGTTCGCTCCCCGCACACGGGCCCCGGAATAAGTTACATCATAATTGTGCAGGCAACGTTACAGCCGGCAACGTGCATAGGCAGCAAAGCTCGGCCACGACGTCCATGGCCCGCGCCCCCCCGATTTGCCACCGGCGGCCTGCAGGCCAGCGCCGAGCAGCGGACGACGGCTGACCGACTGCTGACCGAGGCAGCGCCCACGGCAGCGCCCACGGCAGTGCCCACGGCAGCGCCCACAGCAGCACCCACGGCAGCACCCACGGCAGCGCACACGGCTTGGCTGGCCATGTCAGCCGCGCAGGGACCCTCCCGCGGGTCCAACCCGAAGCGCTCGACCGCTCGACAGCGCAAGTCGGCTGACGGAGCGAGCCGCATAGCCCTCCAGTGCTCACCGCAGGATCAGGCCTGACCGGCCCACGCTCACGGCCTGGCCTGCCTGTGGACCAGCAAACTCGTTGGCTGTACGCGAGGAAAGAGCTGCGTGGCTGGGTCGATACCGTCCCCGTGCGCCCTTTCCCTCAGTGGAAGGCCGTCCCTGCCCTCGGGAGTAACTCGACTGTACACCCCTCCCTACTCTCTAGCTAAGGGCTCTATTCACAGCGGGGGGACAGTGGTTGTCCTGGCGGAGTCCTGACGGAGTCCTGATAGAGTCCTGACGGAGTCCTGACAGAGTCCTGACAGAGTCCTGACAGAGTCCTGACGGAGTCCTGACAGAGTCCTGACGGCCTATTTTGGAGTTTTTCAACTTTGAGGTATTGTAACTATGTGAAGGCACTATGAATGCATCAGTTCTTTGGGAGAGTGCAATCCATTTAGTTATTACCTCCAACTCAAAAAAAGTCTGGTGGCAAACGGACAATGGGGTCCCTTATGGTGGCCTCTAAGGGTAAGTTGTGGGAGCTCCACAAACCAGGTTTGTCATCATCATCTGTCCAGCGTCCACCCATACCGCGTTGGTGTCCAGTCCGAGCCTGACTGTTCTTCACCTTCCTACATACGTGGGGGTAGAAGATCAAGACCAAGAGAAGAAATCTCTCTCTAGAAGATTGCGGGGGGTATCGACTTCCTTGTAGTACAGCGGTAGGGTGCCCACAGGACCCAAAAAAGAAAAGAAAAAAGAAATGGGCCACCCCCGATCGCAGCACTTCGTGTTGGAGAGTCGAGATATTGAGAGTGTGACTAGGAGGGAGGGACGCTGGGGATTCTCAAAGGTACACCCTTGGAATGGCCGGATGTGCGGTTGTGCACGACCACGAGACATTGGGCGGCGTGATACCCCCCGCGTAGGTCCGGCTGATTAGCGCTACGGTCCGCGTAGGTGAGTCTTGTGTGAGTGAGTGAGTATTCTTGATACGAAACCACGACGACACACACCAGTCGACTCGCATCGGTTGCCTCCATGAACGGCGGAGCTATTCTCGCGCCCACACCACACCTGGCTCCAATGGTACCCTAGACGAGTGAGGTAAGGGTGACTGAGCCGTGGGCAGGGCTTATCCGGAGCCTGCAGAGCAGCGGAGCCGGCTGCGGACGTGGAGAGGTGCCTCCGTGTCTAGGTGTGAATAGGGGTCCGCTGTGATCATTCACAGTGGGGGGGGTACAGGAATTGTATGCCCCTGCTGGCTGGTCCGGGATAGGCCCCCGTTGGCCCGGGGGAGCTGCGGCTAGCGCCCAGTCCCCCGCGTGTCGTCGTCGCCAGCACTAAGAACGGAGCCGTTTCGTCCAGTTGGCGTAGAAGGGCGTTGTTGCTTGCTGCTGTTGCTGCTGCTGCTGGCCGGCGGCGGTCGTCGTCGGTTGAGCTAGGGGGCCTGGCGATGGACGCCACCGCGACCCCTCTCAGTCCTCGACAGGCTCCGACGTCACGGGCACGACCTTGTTTTTGGGGTGGTAGTACTTAGAACAACAACCCGTGGTGTAAAGCGAACCCCCCGCCCTCCTAACCAGATTGGTTGGACGCGAACCCGGAAGCTCCCCGGGCCGATCCCGCGCCGAACTCCCGATGCTGCAACCCAGACAGACAAGAGCTGGCTCTGAGCCACCGCTGCTCGCACGCTAGACTGCCACAACGTATCAGACACTCCTCACTCCAAGACAGTACCCATCCACCCTCACGCACAGTTAGTGTTCAGCGCCCACCTCAAGGATTGGCCCAATGCCGTCCAGCTTTCGACCAGCGGCACCGGACCAAGGCCCGCGCATGCAGGGGTGGTCGGATGATCGATCTGCACATTACATGCGCGCCTTGCTTGGCTGTGTTCGCCTCCACCTACGTCATCTACAACTAGTTGCGGTTGCGTCCGATTAGTCGCGGTTGCCGGTGGTCTCAATTGCCGATTGCTCAACAAGCCGAAGCGTGATCCAAAATCAGCAGTACTAGTGAAACACTTGGCATTTACGGTCTCCGCGTGGGCGAGGCAAGGAGGGTGTGGCCACTGAAGGCATTCGGCACCCTGTGGTGCACCGCATTGGCGTGGTGCCGTGAAGTCATGGGGACTGCCGGTCAGGATCGCAGTAGTGGAAATCCTCATTCTGCTCCTTGCTCTTGCACATCTCCTCAGAAGAGTAGCAGTAATTGTCCCGAGAAGCGGGGGGGGCGAGGTCTTTGCCGACGATGCAAAGGCAGCGGCAGTTGAAGACGTCGGAACGCGGCCACGTGCTGGCGCAAAACTCTTTTGTCGGGACACATCCCGCCGTCATGTCCCCACAGTTACAACTCGGAAGCGGCGAAGGCGGAGGGAGCGAAGGAGGTGGCGGAGGGAGCGAAGGAGGTGCCGGAGGCGGCGGAGACGAAGGGCATCCCGACACTTGGAGGGTCGCTGTGTAACGCGGTCCGCCGAATCCGGGCGCAGCTACCATTGTAATCGTAAAGGGCTGATTTGGGTCTTCGACGTCGTCACATTTGAACCCGTCCATTTCGGTCCAGCAAGTTTTGGGGTCACAAACGTCAACGACGATCGATCCGGCCGAATCGTGTTTGTCACCTCCCTTTCCGTTGCCATCGAAGCCGCCGTTGTCATATTCCCTGACGGGTGGGGGCATATAGGTGTACGAGGTGTCAAGCTAGGCAGGGCGGGTGGGGGGGGGGGGGGGGGTGCGGCGGATAGCACCAGAACTGGAGCGTGAACTTTGTGTTGGGTTCGGCCCCCGGGATATGGATTGGGCAATGGTGGATCCGGTCGTCAGTGCAAGAATCCCCGTAGTTCAAACCCGAACTCGGCTTGCAGAATTCCCCCTTTTTCCCCTTTGTTGTGCATTTCCCGTCGTCATTGATCTCCTGGCAGTACCCGCCCACAAAGTCGCAGGTAGTCCACGACCCGTGGGAATTGGTGCCACAGAATTCAACTGCATCGTCGTTGAAGGTACCGCATGCGATTAAGTAGAACGGCTCGTCTCCGTGTTGCTCCTCTGGAACGTCCACATATAAGTTCATCACCTTCACGGAAAAGGTGTCTGACTTTTCCATCTGGGCGAAGTCGAGCTCGCGCTTGGGCGCCGCCGCCGCGGTCGTGTACGACAGCGCGCTGGTTATGATGAGGACGAGGGTGAGCATCGGAATGTACCTACATCGCAGCAGGCGAACGGCTCACGACTGGAGGGAGTGATGTGCAGGTGATGCGAGGCCGCGAGGGGAAAAGACTTCGGAACGGGCCGCAGCAGCGGGAGGGGGAAAGAGGCGTTGCGAGGCCACCGACCGAGCACGATGTGAGAGAAAGTGCTATCAAGATGCTCAGGAGTTTAGATGGGTAAAGAGTTGAAGTCAGAGGGCCGCACCTACTCGCAGCGTACACAGCTTGAGGCCCAGCGCCAAAAGTCCGCGGCACACCCGCCTCGCTCACGTTGTTTTGGATCTGCGAGGCGCGCAGGCGGCGGAGGGTGAGCGTCAGCAGCGTAAAATGGGATGAGCATGGCACGGGTTTGGTTCGGGCGTCGCGGGAGCGCAGAAGGCATGGAGGCGACCCGCGGCGCCGCGCTCAGCAGCGCTCCGACCGGCAATCCGATTGTGCCAGATTCTCGGAACGAGCCGCTCGCGCGGCGGTCGCAGCACGGCGGGCAGCTGCTGCACGAGCGCGCTGCAGCGCTTGGGAGATTGGGCGAAGCGGCCGGGCACGCTCGCGCAAAGGCCAACACGCGCCGCATCGCGCGGGGCGAGGGGAGGAGGCGAAGGGGCAGGGCAGCATTCCTCTTTTTGGTGTTCTGCCTTTCTGAGGTCGGGAGATGCCGTGTCTCGGATAAACCTGATCGACCGCCGTGTTTCGGTGGATTGACTGATCTCAACTTCTCGATCAAAAAGAGCGCCTTCGGCACTACTCTCTCGAGGTCTCGCGGATCTTATCAATCACACAATCAGCCCACGCCTCTCGCAGGTGTATGGCGCGCACGCCTCTCGCGCGCCTCAACGTACGGCACGCATGATTTAATAGCGTGCGCACGTGGGCGAACGCAGCTTTGAATGGTGCACGTGGTCGTCATAGGATTCGCATCGACCGGTATAACCCACGACCACTCGTCGAGAATCTGCAAGGCCGGTATGGCGGCCTCTCCTGTGCTAGCCCTTTGAGAGCAGAGTGCCGACACCAGGCGAGTGGATGCCTGCGCAAGGAGCGTTCGCCAATACAGCAGTGGCGGTGTGCGGGTCGAGACACGACGCGCCGAACCATCCGAGCTGCGGCGCCTCTCGCTGTTGGATGGAACTCCAGTGACGTGAGTCGCGCGATGAGGGTCCCATATGTCATCGCTACCCATTCCCAGTACCGCAATATCTGTCTGGTTGGAGGACCGACCCGTTCAGCATTGCCCCTCGAGGGGCGGCGAGTGCACGCGTTGTGCCCAACCAAACACGATCGATGTGTTGTGCCCTGCCGTCATCTGGCACGACATCGATGGGATTGTCCCGGCGGTCAAAAGAGCTCTTTTGGCGACGTACACGGTGCGATTGGCGAGGCAGTGTTTGTACTCGTCCTGCGCGACTGGATGATTTGGCTTGAGCTGCGGGAAGCCGCAACTTCGCGTGGCGCTCTGTGACGATCTCGCTGTTTCAATCGACGCACGCATGCGCACGGGGGTCCGCGGCAGTGCTTGAGCGCTTGCGCGGTAACTGGTTAGGTAGTCGGCTAAGTTCGCGCAGGGCGGAGAAGTGTGTATCGCCACGAGCCGCGCGGCGGCGGTCGCTGCGTAGCCGGCGGCGGCTCTCGGCGCCACGTTTGTGGCGAGTGCTGCAGTTTGCGCTCACCGGCGGCTAATCGCAGCCGCCGTCGACCTTCCGCCTTCAGACGAGTGCGGGGCGCCGTCAACTCGGAGCAGCGCGGCGCTGGCATGCCCCCCGCAACGAGCCTCGCGGAGGCGGTCGTGCAGCACCCGGAGAGGTCGCTCGAGGCCGTGTTCGAGGCGAGCATCGCACTTTGAGCGCGCTTTCGGCCCTGCTGTCTGCAATAGCTGCATGGCGCGGGGCAGTCTCTGGCACGATTGAGGCTGGCTGGGGCCAACTGGCCTGGCTCACAGGCGGCAGGCAGTGCTAGGGTGGCCTGGGCCGCCCTGCTCGGGTGTCGGGAGGCGTTGGATACCTCTTTGGTTGGAGTTCTCACGGGTCCCGGACCGGTCTGGAGTGCCTCCGGAGGCCCGTTTGACACCTGCACAAGGCTGGTAGTGTACCACGACACATAATGACCATGTATTTAGCTGCCCCGGCACTAGTAGCGATAGTGGGGTGCGTTTTGGTGTCAGAGAAAAGCGATCTTTGGGGGCTGGTGGTCGATTCCGCTAACTCCATGGCCCATACAAACAGAAAGCTTTTACAGATACTCACAAGTGCAGTACGATGTAGCCGCTCTCGGCCTCCCCTACATGCGTTCATCTTCAACAGTACGCACTCACAAGCCTCACACGGTCCGCATGTCCAACCAGTGCGGCGCACGGCCGCAGCGCGGCGCCCGGCGGGAAGCCGTTGAGCGCCTCGAGGCGCCGTTGATGCGGTAGCGGAGCGTAAGGCGTACCGGCGTCGTGGTCGACGAGCACCTCGATCACCGCGCCGGTCGCGCGGTCCCTCAGGTCGGTGGGCTGCCCGGCCTCGTCCTTCATCACCTGCGTGAGTTGGCCATCCGGGAAGCCCGGCGGCAGTGATGGGTTAGGGAGGACGACCGCTCCGTTGGCGTCGCGGCAATAGCGGAGCAGCCTTCCATTGCCGAGACCCAAGACCCAACTGCAGCGCCCCACCACGTCGAGGCTGATGAGATCCTTGTGCACGCCGATGCGGATGCTCTCGCGGGTGTGGTTGGTGGCCCCTCTTAGGCGCTGAGTGCGTCTAGGGGCTGGTTTGGCTGGTGTGTGTGGGTGGTGCTCTCTCCTCTTCCGTGTGCGTGGACTCGGGGCTCTGGGCTGTTGGCTGATGTGGGGTGTGGTCTGCTGTGGCACGAGGGGTACTGGCGGGTTGGGTGGCTGCAGCCAGCGTGGTGGACTCGCGAGGCGTCGGCGAGGCTCAGGGACTCACGACTGGACCTGTGGCAGTGCTGTATGGGCGCCTCACCCCCCCGGCGCCCCGGCGGTGCTCTGGGTGAGCTAGGCTGGTGTGATCCGGAGGCAGGATGGGTTACGTGCGGCTGGCAGTGCGCTTTCGCCGCCACACAGGCGCCGGGGGCCGTGGGCCCTCACACGCGACCCCCGGCGTGCGTCCGCTGGCGGGCTGTGACCTTGTTCCTTTTCTCTCTTCTCTCCTCTTCACGGGGTCCTTGGGCGACGCGTGTCTGTTTGGGGTGATGTGCTGTATCTTCGCGCTCTCTGCTGACGCTCGAGTGACGCTTGTGGCGGGCCCTCTCGGTTCCTATAACCTGTCTAGGCCGCCTGAGATCCAACGGCCCCGTGCCGGCGGCGGGAGGCTGTGATGATGACATTAGGCGAGCGCGGCATAAGCCATAACATGGTCTCTGGGCTCTTATACGGCTTTAGCTGTGGGGAGCCTGGAGTGAGTGTTCGCGACCAGAACTCTCCCTCGGGGTGGTCGACAATGTATCTTGACGCCAGCCTCGAGATCAATCGCTAGGAAAGCAAACTCCGAATTAGTAATAGAACCACACCATCAATCCTCACTGCGCCGCTTACACCGTCATACGACATACCGCTGCTGGAGGCGCCGACTGGGTCCGCGAGGCTCTCACGCCCACCCCACGGAGATCGGGACCTCCTTCGCAAAGAAGGTCATCCCGCCCTTCCGCACGGGCAGCGCGTACAGCTTGCCGATGGCAGCCCACGTCTCGTCGTCCGCGACCTGTTCACAGACGCGGCTGTGTGAAGAGGCGCTGTTTGCAGCGGTCGGCGCCTCCTGCACGCTGCCGGCCACCTCAGCCCAGACAGTGTGGTCGTGCGACCAGTGCGTCGCCACGCACCCACCGACGGCGCACCTCGGGGGGTAATAATTAGCCGTGACTAGCCCGATATTCGCCGAGATTGACCGAGATTTTCCGAGCTCAGCCGCCAGCGCACCTTGCGGGGTCCATGTGGGCGCTGTACACAAAAAAGTCCGGCCCAGCGCTGCCGCCCGCCCACCTGAGTCAACCAATACGCCACGCATGAATGGCATTGCTCCTAAGACGTCGCCGCCCGCCGCCGCCCGCCGCCCACCCCACCATCCCCTTGCCCATCAGAGGGCCGTGGCAGCCGCACTTCGGGTCGTGCGAAGGGCACCTGTTCACAGCCAGAGCCGTGAAGGGGCGCCGTTCACAGCGCACAGCCGCTCCCCGCCAATCCTCATTTGCGTTCGGCCGGGTGGTGTGTTCACAGCTGCGGTGAACTGCGAGCTCGCGTGAGATCTAGGGCTGCGAATGCCGGCAGCGTGTCGGTTCACGACTCGTGCACTCCGCATTCACCACCAGACCTGCCTCCTTCCGAGAGCTAACGGAAGAGCGAGGCATCTTCCTTCCGAGAGCTAGCCGGAAGAGCGAGGCATCTTCCTTCCGAGAGCTAGCCGGAAGAGCGAGGCATCTTCCTTCCGAGAGCTAGCCGGAAGAGCGAGGCATCTTCCTTCCGAGAGCTAGCCGGAAGCGCGAGGCGTCCTTCCGAGAGCTAGCCGGAAGAGCAAGGCATCTAGGCGAACCGCTTTCGGTCGGTGGGCGGAGGCACGCCGTCGGGACAGCCTCCCTTCTCCACCTGTTCACAGCACGCAGCCGTGAAGAGACGCCGGTCCACAGCGCGCGAGAGCGGGAGACAGCCTCCCTTCACTCCACCTTTGGCGCTGGAGGCTTGCCCGGCGTGCCCCCGCCGCAGTCGATCCGACCCTGCAAGGAAGGGAAGGTACACTTCTCCGCACACACGAGGTGGCGGTGGGGAAAGGGCCGGCCTAGCCCTCGCGACTCCACGTCTGAAAGACAGGAGCCCCACACGGCATTCCCCACGGCATTGGAAGTGCAAGGCCCGGTGTGCGTGGACGAGCAGACCTGCACCAGGAAGGTAAGACAAGGTGAGGTAGGGTCAGGTAAACTTCTCCACGCACGCTGGGGCAAGGGGGGGCAGCCCTCGCACATCTCCACGCCCAGACACAGGCAAGAGCTGGCATGGCATTCAACGTGCAAGGCCCGGTGCGCGTGGGCGAGCAGACCTGCACCAGAAAGTCCTTCTCCGACCGGTACAGGTTGCCCGTGCAGCCGTGCTCCGCCGCGTGCCTGTTCACAGCCAAGCTGTGAAGAGGCGCTGTTCACACACACACACCGGTGCTGCCTTGCTCCGCCGCGTGCCGCACAAACGCGACGCTGCTCGCCGAGTGCTCGGGCAACAGCCTATCAGGGCGGGAAGAGGCCGCTTCGGGGCGGGAGGACGGTGCTGTGCAGTGTATTCAGAGCAGCTCGTGAACCCACAGAGCCTACCTTAAGGTACGTGCTGATCACACCAGCCTCGGGGCGGGAGGACGGTCTTGTGCAGTGCTTTCAGAGCACCGTGTGAACCCACGGGGCTCCGAATGCAGTGAGTGCAGCCGAGTACGGCCGAACACAGCGGAGTCCGTGTCTCCTGGCTGGAATAAAAGACGGCGTGTTCCGCTTCTAGGGGCAGCAGCCTCAGCCGCAGCTCAACCGGCGCCGACGCATCGCCGCCAGGGACCTGTTCACAGCGCAGAGACGCCGTTCACAGCCGCACCGAGGCATCGCCGCCCGGGAGACGCGTGGCCACAACCTCGCGAGTCGGCTGCATCTCGGCTACATCTCGGCTGCATCTCGGCTGTATCTCGGCTGCATCTCGGCTACATCTCGGCTGCATCTCGGCTGTATCTCGGCTGCATCTCGGCTGTATCTCGGACCGCGAGACGAATGGCCACGACCTCGCGCGTCGGAGGCGGCGGCGACAGTGCGACCGGCTGCGGCGGCGGCGGGTAGAGCACGTCTGGCTCCTGCCAGAAGAAGTAGTTTTTGCCCGGAGCGCCTGCTCGAAGATTCGAGAAGGGTGGGGAAAGTTCGTGGCAGGTTCCGGGGCGGTTCTGAGAAGGCTCCGGGAATGCGAGTACGCGGTGCTCTGCAGGGTTTCAGCTGCAGTGTGTTCAGAGCTCGCTTGAGCTCTAGGGCTACGAATGCTGGCCGCGTGTCCTCTCGAGAGCCAGTCGGAAAACCTGCATTCCGAATTCACCCCACCAGACATGTCCTTCCGAGAGCTAGTCGGAAGACGACATGACCTGTCTCCGCATCTATCTAAGACGGAGTGCCGATGTGGAAGAGGTCGGCGCGGCCGGGCGAGGAGGGCGGTCGAGGGAGGCCGCTGGCCAGTCTTGCCTCGTGCTTGATGTGGTGCACGCCTGCGGTGCGGTCATTCGGGGAGAGGCGGTTGCCAGACGAGGCGCAGACTGGTGCCGAGGCGATTGCGTGGTCTGAGCTGCAGCGCCGCACTGCGAGCTTGGTGGGCCCGTACACGTCACGCGGTCTCCGGAAGATGCGATGTGCAAAGGCACGCGCGGTGGTGGGCGACAGGGAGAGAGGGTGAGGCTCGCCCACAATCACGATGAGGCAGCAGATAGCGGCGACGTTGGCCGCGAAGCGAGGGATAGAGCGGCGGCCGCCGAGGCAGCGCAGGAGGGACTGGCCTTTGTGCGCCGCCTTGAAGGGTGGCAGCTCCTCGCCGCCCATGGAGGTACCGGCACCGGTGGGAGTAGGCGTGTGTGCCGCGAATGGCGGGGGGGGGCCAAACTAGTGAATGAAGAATTCTTCATAGAAAAACGCGCGATGAAGTGCACTCCAAGTGCTCAGTCTAAATGTCGACACCAGCCCTTCCCCCGACCGCGTGCTCCCCGTTGCTGCTGGGGGCACCCATCTTGACATCTCCGCAATAGTGCCTGCCGCCCCTGCCAATGTTGTCCGCATATCCTGATATCCACGTCGGGTTGGGTTGTTGCAACTCTGACCGAGGTGGTTTGGCGGCTCGATTCGCACAGCGGTGCCCCACGCGGCGCGTAGGGCGAGGATGAGGCGTCGAAGCGTGTACTTGTGTCTGATGCTGCGGAACATTGACAGCAGCATCGCCGAACTCGTCTTGGGTCTTCTTGTTTCGAGTCTTCTTGCCCGCCGCCGCAGCCTGGCAGGCCATGTCGAGGGGGAGACCCAGGCGGCGCTGCACCGAGATACGCATCGCCCCAAAGATAGTCTCCATATTCGCATGTCGTTGTTGTCTCTCCGCTCTTCCTTGTCGTGCTTGTGGAGTTTGTGCGTCTTGGGTCCGGGGGGTGTTGCGACTTGTGAGTTGTGTGTATTTGTTAATAACAATTTGTTTATTTTTGTTTTTGTTTTGTGTAAGGAATAAAAAGGGGTGGACGCGAAGAGTCCCGTCTCACACTAGCGTTTTGATTCACATGAACACATTGGTCGAGACGTGAAGCGCAACGGCCAACGCGAGAATGTGCATGACAGACTCGAGATGGCATACACCGCCCCCCCCATGGTCCGACCTACAACTTGACATCTCCACTCCCCCCGCCGTCGATGCGACACATGCACGCATGCGAGCAATCCGCAATGAACACATTCGCCGCCGCTCACCATCCGCTGGGCGCGACATGCCGTCTCCCGCGCACCTAGCTCTACGTTGTGCACGCGGCGATGCGGCGGGCTTCGCTCACGGTGTCCGACCCGACCTACCGGCGTAGACCCCGGTCTCCCTGCTCCTCGCCCGCACCTCGCGCCTCACGCGCAGGGCTGGGCGAGCGCATGCGCCGCCATACGGCAGGGCTGCTGCTGCTGCTGCTGCTGCTGCTGCTGCTGCTGCTGCTCCCCGCCCCTCCGCGCGGCAGCGTCCCCGGCCGGCTCCGCCCCCGGCTCCTCCTCCTCCTCCGGGCTCGGTCTCCGGCGGGTCGGCATCAGGTACTGCGTGAGCGACGCCCTCCCGCGGTTCGAAGACCGGCCTCGCTTCGGCCGCGCCTGAGGGGGGGGGGGGTGGGGGGTAGGTAAGGATGGGTAGGTAAGGAACACTCCTCCACACTCACGAGGTGGTGGGGCGAGGGCCAGGGCAGCCCTCGCGACTCCACATCAGGAGACCCACGGCGTTCAAAGTGCAAGGCCCGGTGCGCGTGGGTGAGCGGTGTGAGTGAGTGAGTGTGTGTGTGCACTGTCCCTGTGTGTGTGTGTGTGTGTGTGTGTGTGTGTGTGTGCGTGTGTGTGTGTGTGTGTGTGTGTGTGTGTGTGTGTGTGTGTGTGTGTGTGTGTGTGTGTGTGTGTGTGTGTGTGTGTGTGTGTGTGTGTGTGTGTGTGTGTGAGTGTGTGCGTGACGTTAGCATCTCCGCGGGCCCGAGCCTTCAGAGGGGCGCTCGAGCGCGCAGCAGCGACGCGCTCGTCGAGAGTGAGCGCCTCGTCCGCCACGCCGCCGCCACCGGCGCGGCGGCGGCGATGGTGGTCGTGCGGCTGCGGCGGCGGCTTTTGGACGGGCGCGACGGGCGGCGCCTTGACGCTCCGCCGCCCGCAGCGGGGCGAGGGCGTGTCTAGCAGCTTTCCGTTGGCGAGGATGAAGGTGGTGGAGTGAAGCTTCGAGGCGGAGGCGATCCGGAGCTGCTCGAAGGCCATGATGCCGGGGTCCGCTGTGGAGGGCAGCACCGCGCGCCGCGCCGCGAAGCCGGTGACCGCGAACGTGACCATGGCAGCCTTGCGCAGCAGCTTCTTCAGCTGCAGGGGAGGCAAGCGCACCCACTCCATCTGCCGCGCGGCGGCGGCAGTGCAGCGCTCTGGCGGCGACGGGCGCAGCAGCGCGTCGATCAGCGCGACCGCCTGGCCCGAGAAGGGGCAGGGGCGCTCGAAGCAGCCGAAGACGGTATGCACGACCGAAGTGGAGGGGTCGGCGGTGCACGCGTCGAGGACACGTTTGTACCGCCAGTCGGACACGGCGGCGGCGTCGAAGGGGAAGGAGCCCGAAAGCATCCCGAAGAGGACGACGCCGCTCGACCAGACGTCGGCGGCGAGGCCGTCGTAGCCGCGGCGGAGTGGGACCTGCGGTAGGCACGGCCCTGCTGCTCGGCGAAGATTCGCCGAGATCCGCCGAGATCGGGAGCAGAGAAATGCCGCAGCGCGGGCGCCATGTACGACTTGGAGATATGGGGAGATATGGGGAGATATGGGAGTATGTGGAGAGATATGGGGGAGATCGCACCTCGGGCGCCATGTACGACTCGGAGCCGCAGACGCGCGTCAAGGGCGCGCGGATGTACGGGATGGCGCTGCCCTCGGCTGCCTATGGGGAGATATGGAGAGATATGGGGAGATATGGGGAGATGTGGGACGGCGCTGCCCTCGGCTGCCTTCTCGTAGGCGTGCGCGAGGCCAAAGTCGCACAGCTTAGCGTCGCCATCGGCGGTGAGGACGATATTCTCGAGCTTGATGTCGCGATGCACCACGCCCCGCTCGTGCAGATGCGCCACCGCGGCCATCGTCTGCGCGAAGATCGGCTTGGCCTGCGGGGAAGGTTCCGGGACAGTTCCGAGAAGGCTCTTTGCCGACTCTGCCGCCGCGGGCGCAGGAGCTCGCCTCGCACTCTGTGAGGGCGCCTCGCGCGAGCACAACCTCGAAGAGGTCGCCCTTGGAGGCCAGCTCCATGAATATGTAGCACGTGGTGCCAACCTCCTCGTACCCGCGCAGCCCGATCACGTTGCCGTGGTTGAGGCGGCGCAACATCCGGATCTCGTGCGCGATCGCGCGCTTGCGGTCCATTGAGCCCTGCGTGTCGATCGCCTTGGCGGCGACCACCTGGGGAGCGGGAGGGGGTCGTTGAGAGGTGATCTTTTGATATGTGCTTCGATAGACCTTCGCTCAAGGTCTCGAAGGTAAGCCTGCCGATCTCCGTGTCTACTCGCTGCTCGCATAGCGGAATGGCGGCGGGAGGTGTGACGCACGGCTGCGCAGGAGCAATCGCTTGGCTGGGCGGCGCGGCAGCTGGTGGTGGTGGGAGGCGGTGCCGGGCGGGCTCACCTCTCCAACCTTTGGGTCGATGGCGGCGAGGACTCGGCCGTAGCCGCCGGTGCCGAGCTCGCGTCCGAGCTCGAAGCGGCCGACGCGAGGGCCGGCGTAGGCGCTTTTGCGACCCAGCATGTTCATCATCCACCTGGGAATCTCACCGAGGCGATCGCGGACCTGTTGTGGCTCGCCAAGGTGGTATTATCCACCGCGATTATCAGGGACTTGCAGGACCTCCTAAAAATCTCGAGGTCTCGAGGTGTTGTATGCGTCGTTGTTAATAATACAAACCGATGGTCCCTTGTCACAGTCACACACACACACACACACACACACACACACACACACACACACACACACACACACACACACACACACACACACACACACACACACACACACACACACACACACGCCCCGCTACACTCCCCAGCAGCCTTTCGAGTTAGTTCGCCGGCGAACTGGTTCGTGAACTGGTTCGGTGAACTCGCGGTTCGTTCGGTTTCGGAGTGGACGGCATCCCCTTGGTTCGTGAGTGAGTGAGTATTCTTGATACGAAACCACGACGACACACACCAGTCGACTCGCATTGGTTGCCTCCATGAACGGCGGAGCTATTCTCGCGCCCACACCTTGGTTCGCTGCATCGGTTCGGTCGTTCGCCCTTTGGGTGCCCGAACCCTCGAACTAGTTCGTGAACTCGAGCCTTGGAGCACTTGGAGTGCAGAGCCTGCCCTCTTCTTTTCTCCTCCCCCCCCCCACTCGCTTCACACCCGCAGGCCGAGGAATACCAGGGAAGTTCGTCTGAACTGCGAACGAACCGCGAACGAACCGCAATATTTATTTTTTGGCTCTGCAGGCCTGTAAAGTCCCTGGTTGCCTACTAGAGGCCTAGTACGCCTGGACGCCTCGGGGAGCCCCCGTCTCCCCCATTCTACTCGCCAGTCAGCACGCACGGCGCCCAGGCACCACAGGGCGGCCCTGCTCACAGCGCCTTCATGAGGTACATGCGCAAAAACCACGCCAAGTACGCGAAGGCGTGAGCAAGGAGGCGTCGAGGCTGAGCGCCCCCCCCCGCCCCCCTCCCCCTTTTCAATGGTCCGCGGCGGGCGGCGGCGCACGCACCGGGGTAGTCGCGCCCGCAGTCCGCTAGATTGCAGACTGTCGCGGACCGACAGAACTGTGCTACGCGCTCTAGTGCCGCCCCTGTGTAATTGGGCACCCCCTGAGATTGAGAGGGCCAGACCGCGTCCGCCGAGCGCGCGGCTCGTGGCTGAACTGCACACGCCGAACGAACGAAGTTCGATGATTTTCTTTTTCCTAAGTTCGAGGGGAGTCTCTGGGCCGGCGCGGGGCCCCCCGGAGGCACCGTGCGCCGCGCCGCAGTGCGGAAACGGGGCCCCGGCTCCACTAGTCTCCACTAGCACCAACTTCCCGATTAAGTACGGTTAAGTAGAGGGCAGATTTGGAGAGATCTCGAGGAGTACATACAGATAGACCCTCCAACCATCAGAAAACTCCGACCTGATCGGTCGTACTGACCGCCGACAGATCACTCCAGACAGCAGACAGGCCGACGTCTGCACGCGGCCGGCCGGGCGAGAGGCTTGACACGATCCGACCCTGCGACCCTGACGCTGCTGCTCTAGCTATCAGCCATGCACTGCTGACTGCTGCCACAATGTGCGACCTGTGCTGGCCCACTTGGCGGCCTTCCCGGTCAGTGGTGAGGCGCAGTTCAGAGCTGTCGATGGCGCGATGCCGCACTGGTCCCACATTGGTGACACGATACCACCACGTTTGCCGGTCCAAGAGAGAGGCACCGGCGCTGTCCTGAGAAGGTGCGTGGTCCCTCTTGACTGCCCATGCGCGCGAGGCTGTGTAGGCATAGCCTCGAGAGTGCCAGCAGCCAATCCGAGGCAGTTTGTGACGCGCATTGCGCCAGAAGCGTGCACACGATGGAAGGACACCTTCCTACTGGCCGTACGATCAGGTCGTCACTGAATGCTTGATACTAAGGCCGCGAGCTATGCAGGTGATCAATTGTGCATCATGGCACGGTCAGCTGCGCCGACAGGCTGTCGCAAGGCGTGATAGCATGGCCGCAAGTACGCCGAATTCCCATGAAAACAAGTAAAAAACTCCAAAAAAGAAAAACAATCCAAAAAAATCGGCGCCTGCGGCGGGCCATGGGACCCCATCTCCCCCCCGCATGGACACCCTCTGGGGCCCCCGCGCCGGCCCAGAGAGGGGAGTTCACTAACGTTCGTCCGTTTTCGCAGTTCGCGCCTTCCACAGCCGTGGCGGTCCGTTCACTTTCGAGGTTCGGGCTGGGCCCCGCCGGCTGCGTTCGTTCGAGTTCGGAGTTCACGAAATCCGCGCGAACTCGAAAGGCTGCTCCCCAGGCGACCTCGCGCGACGACGCGCTGCCGTAAGTGAAGCTGTCGAGCCCTGCGATGCGCGAGCTGCGCTGCTCAAGAGTGGACCTCTGAGCTACCGCGGACTCGGCAGCGGCCATGTCTCACGCGAGCTGCGTTCCAGCCTTGCTGCCGCCGCGCCCGCCCGCTAGCGCGCCCGAGGCAAGGAGCAGCACGAGGGCGGCGAGGATGTAGATGTAGGGCGGCGACATGAGCAGGTCGAGCAGCTCCTCCGGCGAGAGCGTCGTCTCCTCGCCGTAGTAGCCCGAGGCGGGGATCATCAAGTGCGCGAAGTCTGTGCCCGGAAACATGGTGTAGGGCTCGCCGAGCGAGAAGTCGGAGGTGAAGGCGTCGCTCAAGGCCGCTGGGTCCTGAGGGCGCGCAGGGAAAGGCTCGGGCCCCGCGGGAGGGGGGAGAGGCGGGGGAGGGGGAGGGGGAGGGGGGGAGGGGGGTTGGCGGGCGTGCCTTTGGGAACATCATCAGGTGCGGCCCCGACTCGATCCACTGATCCGGGCCCGCCTCCTCCTTTGAGGTGACAAACGGGTCCGTGTTGTCGAAGCCCAAGTCGCCTGTCGCGGCAAAAGGAAGGGAACCAATAGGCGAGGAGGTCCGGAGGCGCGGGTCCTCCCCACCGCCTCTCTCCCCTCTCGAGTGCCAAGAAGCGCAGGCGACGAGGGTGGCTGGCTGCGGTGTACGGGCAAAGGCTGATGGTGGCAATGCTGTTGGGGTCTGCGGCGAGGGCGGAGAGAGCAATCGCCTTGCAGCATCCAGACAAACGCGTCGCGCTTCATGAGCGGCTTCTTGCGCGCCATCCAGCCCTTCATCCAGTCGAGGCCGGCCGCGTCAAAGCAGACAGGCGCCGCCTCGCGCGCAGACGCCCAGACGCCGTCTTCCGACGCGGGCCCGCTGGGGTTGGCCGGCATGCATGTCCAACCGTTCGTGCCGTTCCGGAGCACCTTTTGCGTGGAGTCGAGGATGGTCGCCTAACACGACTCCGCGAGTGTGTCACCTAACACGACTCCGAGAGGGCACGAAACCAAGGACACACGAGTGATCGATCGCCTTCGAGCTGAGAAAGCTGGGCGCGGCCGCGGAGTAAGCTTCGATCTGCCACTCAATCGAAGCGTGGAGGTCTATGGCCGCAGACAGCGGGAAGAGGAGCGCGGGCAGCATAAACTGTCGTGTCCGCGGTCAATCACGGCGGCCAAAAAAAGAATTTTAGAACAAAACTCCCTCGCACGACATGTAACAAGGGACCGGCAGGTGGCGGCGTCGCAGGACGAGGCAGAAGAGAACAACGCGACAGAGGAGGAAGTGACAAGGGAGAGAACGACGAGGGTGGGACGACCGCGAGGTGGCATGAAGGTTGCAGCGAGAATCGGCGAGAGACTGCGAAGAGAGATAGGAAGAGGCAGACTCCCTAGGGTGGGCGACGGATAGCGCACCACACACCTCTCCTTAAAATCCCTGTGTGGTGGCGGCGTGCCGTCCTCCCATCCCTCCCTTGGGTTGTCTGTTTTCTTTCTTTCTTTCTTTTAGACCGGAAGGAGGACGGGGAAGATGACTCAGAGGAGGACGAACCAGTGGAAATTCAGTTGTCAGATGTCACGATGCATCCGAAGGGGACTCCAGCGCCGGCATCATCCGTAGAGGCACGAGTGTTCGAAGAGAGAGTGGACCTGAGCAACAACATGACCTGTAGGTAAATGCTCGGAGTGGGAGTCAGAAATGTGGTCCTTGCGCGATGGGGTCCTTGTGGCGGGCCACCCTGTCCAGAGAGGCATGGATACGTTGTAGTCTCGCACATGCTTTAACAACGACGCAACGCTCTCTCTCTCACACACAGGACACACAGCCACAGTTTTTATAATTTATTTATTCACAAAAATATAAGGGTGTATCACGCAGAATTCTTTTTCTCAGACTCACGCTCCGGCGGTGTTGGTGAAGAGCTGACGCGGCGGCGGCACAGCACAGGGTATGTCGGCTCGCCGCGCTCAGCAGGCGGCCAAGGCCAGCGCCGACTGGGACTGGGAGGGCGACGACGAGGAGTGGGGCGACGCGTGGTCGGACAGCCCCGCCGCCAAGCCCTCCCGCGGCCGGCCGCTCCTCTCGTCGCTGGCAAACCGAGGAGGAGGAGGCGGAGGCGGCGCCCCGTCGGCTCGGCCGCCACCCGCGGCGCGGCGCCGCTCGACGACGCGCTTCGTCGTCTGCGCCTTTGCGCTCGCCCTCCTCCTCCTCCACATCCAGACCCGGATGAGCCGTGTGGCGACGCACCAGGCGTGCCTCTGCCGCCGCCGCCGCCCGCCTCCCGCGATGCAGTCTCCGCCTCCGCCGCCCCACCGAGCCGCACACACGCTGTCCGCCCGCCCAGCCCTCTCCTCGACTCAACGGCACCACTCCTCCCCCACACGAGGCTTTGGCACTGGGTAGCTTTGGCGCTGGGGACACCAGCCCTCCCTGTCCCCGGAACCTCTTTGCGCCTCTCTTCAGGCGACGGCGGCGGTGGCGCCGGCTGCGTCGGCGGGCGGGACAGGCACCGCTGGCGCCCCAGGCGCCCGTGGCGTGCGGCACGGCCCCAACGAGGCGCCGTCGGTCGCCGGCGCAGCGGCGCAAGGGCCCGTGAGCTCTGCCCCGGAACCTTCTCGGACCCTTCCCAATCAGGCGGCCGGGGCGTAGGAGGCCGAGGGGCGCGGGCGCCCGCTCACGTCGC
>NW_005200589.1:207196-214270 GCF_000372725.1 Emiliania huxleyi CCMP1516
AAAAAAAAAAACCCCCCCTAAAAACCCCAAAGGGGAAAAAAAATACCCCCCCAAAAACCCCCCAAAGGGGAAAAAGAAAGGGGCGCCCAGAGGGGGGGCCCCCAAAAAAAAACCCTTCAAAGGGATAAAAACCCCCCTGGGGGGCAAAAAAAAAGCTTTCCCCAAAAGGGGGGCCCCCGGGAAAAGGGCCCCCCTCCCCCCCCCCCTTTTAAGCCCCCCCCCCCCCCCCTTTTAACCCCCCTTCCCTTTTCACCCTCCCATTACCACCTCCCCCCCCCCCCCCTTCCCCCCCCCACACACCCAAATACCCCCCCCCCCCTCACCCCGGCCTCCCCCCGGCCTCAGGTATGCTGCGGCGGTCGCGGCTGCGGCCGCCGCGCCGCCCACCACCCCGGCTGGCCAGGCGGCGACCGCCGCAGACCGCCAGCCTGCCAATGCCTCGGCGGTGGCGGCCAATGCTTCGGCGGTTGCGGCCAATGCCTCGGCGGCGGCGGTTGGTGCGGCGGGTGCGGCGGCGGATGTGTCGGGGCGTGCAGCGGCGCTTTGGCTGAGCTCTGCGAACGCGACGGCGCCGGCTGCACAGGCGACGGCGTCGGCAGCAGAGGCGACCGCGTCGGCAGCAGAGGCGACGGTGCCGGCAGCAGAGGCGACGGCGCCGACGGCAAACGTGACTGCCTCGATCGCGAGCGCGGCGTCGGATGCGACGGTGGCACCGAACGCGACGGCAGTTCCGAACGCGACGGCAGTTCCGAACGCGACGGCAGTTCCGAACGCGACGGCGGTTCCGGATTCGTCAGCAAGCGCTCCGGCGGCGGACATGCCGGCGGTGGGTGCGGGGGCGGCGGGGGCGGCAAATGCGTCCGGCGCCGCTGCTGCAGAGCGGCCGCGTTTCTCCGAGACGGAGCTGTCGCTGCTGCGGCGAGAGATAGCCGAGATCTAGCCGAGATCTAGCCGAGATCTAGCCGAGATCTTGCCGAGATCTAGCCGAGATCTAGCGGAGATCTTGCCGAGATGGTGCTCTCTCGCAGCTGCGGCGTGATCGCGGCTCAAAGCGGGCTGGCCGACGGCGCCGCCATCTTGAGTCGTCTGGTTTTCTTTTTTTAGGCGCGTCGCGGCACAGCAGGCGCCCGCCGACGCTCTCGCCATCCCGGGAGACAACGGCACGGCGGCGGCGGCGGCGGCGGCGGCGGCGCTGATTCCGGGGGCGGCGGTGGTAGTGGCGGAGGCGGGGGATGCTGCGCCGGTGGCGGCTGGAGTGACAAACAGGACGGCGGCCGCGGCTCCAGGTTTTGGCGTGGCGGCTGCAGCGTCGCCGAACGCCACAGCAGGAGCAGCAACAGGAGCAGCAGCAGCAGCAGCAGCAGCAGCAGCAGCAGCAGCAGCAGCAGAAGCAGCGCCGAACACGACGGCGGCGGCGGCGGCGGCGGCAGGACCAGAAGCAGCCGCAGCCCGAGAGGGAGGAGGAGGAGCAGCAGCAGCAGAGCCCAGCGCAGCCGCCGCGACGGCGGCGGCCAATCGCTCTGCGGCGGCGGCGAATGCGTCCGCCGCGTCGGCAGCCGCGGCAGCGGGGGCGGGGGCGGCGGTGGCGGGGGCGGGGGCGGCGGCGGCGGGGGCGGCGGAGCCGGCGGCGGCGGGGGCGGCCGGGGTGACGGCGGAAAAGGCGGCGGCGGCGGCAAAGCCGGCGACGGCGGCAAAGGCTGCGGCGGCGGCGAAGCTTGCGGCGGCGGCGGCGGCGGGGGAGGAGCGGGCGAGGAGCACGCCTTCGCACCTCGAGGTGGCGGCGGCGCCGCCGAGGGCACTAGGGGCCGCCGCAGCGGCAGGGACTGCCGGCGCTGCCGGCGCCGCGGACGGCGCGAGCTTTCGGGGCGCGGCGCCGTTTGCTGCCGCGCGGGCGGCGAGATGTACCCGAGATGTAGCCGAGATGTAGCCGAGATGTAGCCGAGATGTAGCCGAGATGTAGTCGAGATGTACCCAGATGTAGCCGAGATGTAGCCGAGATGTAGCCGAGATGTAGCCGAGATGTAGCCGAGATGTAGCCGAGATGGTTTGCTGCCGCGCGGGCGGCGGCCCAGCCGGTGACGCCGCTCCAGGCGAGCAGATGCTCCCCCCTCCCCCCTCCCCCTTTCTCTTCCTGAGGCGCGCGGTCCTTTCTTTTCTTTAGGCGGCGGCGCGCCGCCCAGCCGCCGGCCCAAAGGCGACCCCTTCGGCTCCGGCGCGCGACGCGACACCGCGGAGCCGCCGCCCAGCCGCCCGCCGCCCAGCCGCCGGGAGGCATGCCCCAGCCGCTGTGGGCGGCGCGACGGCCCCGTCGGCCGCCACGGGGGCAACGCCCCGCCCCGCTCCCCTCCCGGGCAAGCGCCGAAAGCAGCACCGCCCGGGTGCGCCTCGGGCCGGTGGCGTAGCGGACACGCAGAGATTTGCGCCCCCGGCCCCTCCTCCTCCTCCGCAGTGACCTCACCCCCCCGCCCCCCTCTTCCCCTCCCGCAGGCAAGTCTCAGCCGTCGCGCAGCGGCGACGGCGGCAGTGTGTACCGGGTGCTGTAGCCGCGTACAAGGGCTCGCTACAGCACCCGACTCGGTGTGTGTGATTGAGTGTTTCTCTCGCGACGGTGATGGAGATAGAGAGGGGGCGTGGAGTCTGGCGAGGAGCGGCCTCGGTCGGGTCTGGCGTCCGGGGCGAGAGTGCGGGTTGACGGATCGCGGCGAGCAACGTACAGGTATGTGTGAGCGAAAAGCAAGACGACTGCTGCGCAAACTCGCTCCGAAGACATGGCCGGGGCTGGCGGCAGGGGCACACACGTGAGCGACAGCGAGGGGCGAGACACTGCGTGACCCGCATGCAAGCGCCGACGACGCGCACCGTCTCGGCCAGTAAGAGACAAATTGTAACACATTTTCGCACAGCGAGCAGTTTGCGACGGGATTTCGCCAGAGGCGCCGGCGCTGGAGGAGATTTGGAGCATGGCCGGTGAGGGCTGCCGTAGGAAGCCCGCCGACGGCTGACAATGGATAAACGGATAACAAACGCGCTTCTCCGTCGCAAGCGCGGCGGACACGCAGCTGCGGAACATGGAGCTAGCGCCACGCCGAGCTGCGGCCCGAGGAGTCGAATGACTGCTCCCGCAAGCACGCCCGGCGGTCCGGCGGACGTTCAATTGCTCGCTCGCCACGAACGATTGCGCGGCAGTGGTCGAGCGGCGAGGAGCCAGAGTCAGCGCCTTTTTAAGCCGCGTGTGGCGAGGGCGTGTTCTGCGCGCTGAGTGAGCGTCGCGCGACGACACAAGCGAGCCACAAGCGAGCCACAAGCGAGCTGGCGAGGTCTCGGACCTCCCCGAGCGTAACGTCACGGCTTGGTCTTTCATACTTACCTGGATGGGTAGTTCCTGCGATCAAGCAGACAGGACTACGTTCCTCGGGTGCACCCTTGCACGATCGGTCGCTGCCAAGGAGCAGGGCCCTTCACAGAGGGGTACCTACATCACAATATATTCGAGCGGTGTTAGCAGCTTGCTGCCTACACCTTTGTAAATTTGCCTCTACTATTCACAATCAGCACCCTGTAGTATGAACCCCGCGCGTGTAGCCCGGTCATTTTCGGAAGTGAATATGGGGGCATTTTGACGATGAAATAAGAATCTAATGCCCGAGAGAAACACATAGACACCCACATGGTTGACCAACCCTTACTAGGTGAGCGTCAGTGTTCACATTCACACCCAACAGACCGGCTCCAGCACACACGTACGAGCGTGTCTCAGCGCACACAGCGGCATCCTCCGCGCCTAGGCCTCCATAGCGTCCTCGCCCTCGCCCTCCTCGCCCTCCTCGTCATCGTCCTCCTCCTCCGCCTCGAGCGCCGCCTCGTAGTCAGCGACAAAGTCGACCTCCCCGCACGGCACCTGGTCCTCCTCCTCCCACGTCGCGATCTCCGGGGGCCAGCCCTCCCACAGCACCTTGTAGAGCACCGTCCCCGCCGCGATCTCCTCCCCCTCCCGCCCCGGCACGTCCCCGCCGTCGGCAACCATCTTGCCAATCAGCCGCTCGATGACGAACTCGTCCGTCGGGTCCCACCCCCAGTCGTTGAGATAGACCCAGCCGCGCTTCCGCTTCGCCTTCTTCTTCTTGGCCCCGCCGCCGACGACCGTCTCGCGGCACCCCTTGCGGCGCAGCCCGTCCGACTCGCGCCCGTCGGTCCCCGCGTCACCCTCCGCGAGGTCATTGCAGCCGAGCCCGAACTTTTCGAAGATCAGCGTGGCCGGACAATAACATGGTGACGGAGAGCGACGGCGAGGCAGCGAGCTCGGGGCTGTACATCCACACTCCAAGTTGGCCAAAGTACAGGTTTCGATCCGGGCCACCGCAAATTTTGATCAGCAAATTTCGAGGGGCGGCCGCAAATTTTGAGGTAGATTTTGATTGTCAAAACGTGTCCGTCTTGGCACAGGATAGAGCATATAGGCGGCGAACACCCAGGTGCGCAGACATCGCGACTCTGCCCGCTCGCTCGACCCTTTTGCCGCGAGAGGGCGCCGGCCGCGTGTAAGAGGTAGCTGGCGCCCTGAGGCGGCATTTGGTGGCGTGGGCAGTGCGGAACGCTACTGGCGGCGTGACAGGGCCTCTCTTGGTTGCGTGTGCCGCCCATCGGCACGCGGGTGCGCAGACATCGCGACTCTGCCTGCCCACCGAATGCATAATGTATGCAACGAAATGCAATCACGCGCAAAATGCAACGAATGCAAATATTGCATAATGCAACGAAATGCAATCACGCGCAAAATGCAACGAATGCAAATATTGCATAATGCAACGAAATGCAATCACGCGCAAAATGCAGGAAATGCACCAGGCGGGAAAGAGATGAGGAGATGGGACAGCAAAGGAGGAGCCCACGTATGGGAGGGTTCAGTTGTGCGCCACGCTGCCCGGCGTTTCTCACTTTCCGGGACAGCCCCGCCCTTTCGAGGCAGGAAAGTGACGGCTACCCCGTACGCCCTGTCGCTTCTACCCCGACGCCGACCGCCCATTCCCCCCTCCTCGTTCCTTCGAATTCTCCGGACCCCGACAAGCCGCCCGACGTTGGGCCTCTGCCCCGCACGCCCCCGCCCCTTCTGCCCCTCGCTCACACCCCGGCCCGACACGCACATACAAGACAAACCCGGCGTCCTGCTCTCAAAAGAAAAGAAAAATGGCAAGGAGGAGACCAGCGGGGGAGACTCCCCGCCTATGCAACACCCCAGAGAGGGGCTGCCATCGCCGAAGCTGTGCCTAAGCATAACTCCCAAACCCGCAGCGGCCCGGGGGGCCTTGGGGGCAGCCTGCCGGACCGCTGTTGCACGGGGCTAAGCACCAGAAGGGGGATGGGCTATCGTCCGTGCTTCCCCTCTTTTCGTCAGAGTGGGACCTACGCCGCGCCGGGTAAGGGGCGCGCCCGGTCCTCGACGGAGCCGCGCGCCCCGAACGACCCAGGCGGCGAGTAGTCGTCGTCGAACCTTCGGCATGTAGTCGCCCGTGGTTAGCGCCCTTCCTCCCTCGCCCGTCCCTACTCGTATTGCACTCGAGGCGCCCGCGGCATCTCGCCGCCCATTTTCGGCCACGCGTTGTAGTCGAAGATGGCGGCGTTGCGCCTCGCGATGATCATGGTCGAGTGCACTTGCAGGAAGCGCTTGCGCTCGCTGCTGACCCGCCATCGTTCGCTGTCGGAGGATGCTTTAGCAGCCTTGATGTCGAAGTTGGAGTTGAACCACGTCGCGCTGCCTCGTGCCCGATGCCGCCGCGCGTGCTCGCCGCCCACGTCATGAAGTCGCAGTTCTTGGCGTCGCACGCCGCTGCCTTGGCCCTCCTCTTCGTCGCCTCGGCGTAGTCGGTGGCAAGGTGCGTGCCGTTCAGGCGTAGATCTTAGCTAGGTGAAACACACGCTAACTAAGGACAGGGTCGGACTGAGTGCTAGTCGAGACCTTCGTCTTTTTTCGACAGCGGCGTTGTGTGATAGATGTCCACGGCCGTCTTGACTGGCTGGACGCCTTTGGGCCGTAAAAGCCTCGCGGTCCACGTGAATCCGCGGCACGCGGAGCGGCGGCTCGCGGCCGTGCTCGCGCGGTCCACGGCGCCAAGAGTGACCGCCGTGCTGGGCCGCTCTCAGGGAAGCGTGCAAGTGGAGCTCTCCGGCGTTTGGGGTGAGAATGTGAGCTGCTCCATACCCGAGGCGAACCTCCCTGCCGGCTCCTGCCTCCTCCAGGATCAAGGCGCCGACAAATGCCTCGAGGTGGCCGAAGCTGCGCCGGAGCGCGACGACGCCGCAGAAGGCGATGCGGGCGATGCGGCGGGCGACGCGGTGGCGGGAGCGAACGGGCGCTCGGCCACCGCCGCGCTCGAGCGACAGCTTGCCCAGCTCGAGGAGGAGGAGCTGTTCGGGGAGCGCTGCGATCCGCGCCGCCGCGCCGCCTTCTTGACCTTTGGAGAGCCGCCCGCCGAGGCCATCGGCGAGCCGGGTCTGGCGCGATTAGATGCGGAGCCCGGATCCCCGTGTTCCACACCACTCGAGCCACACTCGAGAGGACACGCATTCAGCCGAGCCACACTCGAGAGGACACGCATTCAGCCGTGCTCCCTGATTGCGCAGCCCGCGTGCTCATCTGTGACTGCACACGGCGCGAACACGTCTCACGACCCGGCGTGTGTTCGCGGCGCAGGTCTGGCGCCCGCCTGCGATCCGCCGCCCGAATTGGCGGGCCTATGGGCCAAGCCCGGCGTCAGCTGCATCACGCGCGACATGCTCGACGGGTACGACCGGCCGCGGCACGCCGACTGCTTTGCGTGGCTCGCGGACCGGCCCCGCTCGGTACGCCTCATGCTCTACGCGCAGCTCATCGAGCGCATCGTCGAGGTCGACATCTATGCACACCTCCGCGACGACGAGACCCTCGAGGCGCGGCTGCCGGCGGACGAGGCGGCCGCTCTCCACTTGCACCGGCGGATGGTCGTCGAGCCAGTTTCCCTCCGCGCGGTGCTCGAGCGGTGGGGCGAGCTCACGTGGCGCGAGTGCAAGCAGCTGTGCGCGAGCACGTAGATCCACCCC